>NC_088175.1:62343297-62472784 GCF_028769735.1 Zonotrichia leucophrys gambelii | reverse complement strand
CACAGAGTTAATAATACCAAGAAATAACACACCATATACCACCAATGAATATAATAGTGAAGGAAAAAAACCCCACATTTTAAATTTTTTTTAATTTAAACTAACTTCTTTTATCAGCTAGAACAAAAGATTTTGCCAGGACTGTAACAACAACTCCTTCTCCTTCTGAAATGTCCCTTCTCCTTCCCAAATTCCTTACAACTTCTGAGTTTAAATCCAAGCCAAAAGCAGAATTCGTGCACCTGTGCGTTCAATGCTCCTGTCAGATTCTCTCTTTCCCTCCACATCTTCTTACACTTTCAGTCTTCATGCTGTCCTGCTGTGATGAGTCTGACAGAAGAACAGGCACACGTTAACAGAGCATTTCCCTCCCCAGAGCCGGTTTCCTCAGCGCATTTCACTCAATCCCAAGCCTGCAATGATGCACGCTCACCTGAAGCAGGGGGAGAAATCTGTAAAGGTCACTAAATACATAAAAGCGCATCCCCATTGTTCCATTACTCAGCAGCCCATCCGGCCAAGGTCAGAGCTCGCTGCCCACCGAGGACACGGCAACCAGCAGGGCCCTTTCTCCCACTCTCCAGCACGGACCTGCGAAGCCAGAGAGGAGTTTACAGAGACCGGGAGCCGGCGGGACGGGACGGGCGCCCGGCCCGACCTTCCAAAGCTGCCGGCAGCGACGGCGGGGAGAGCCACGGCCCCGCTCCGCCTCCTGCGCCGCCTGCCCGGGGCCGCCCCGCCGGGATTGTCCGGCCCGCGGTCGCTCCCAGCGCCTGGAGCGGGGCGGGCGCGGTCTCGGGGGCTGCAGCCCTGTTCCGACGCCGCTCGCCCGCCCCTCGCACTTCCTTCGCTCGGCAGCCGCGTCCTTCCGCCGCCCCCGGCACCCAGCGGCGAGAGGCAGGGCGCTGGCTCGGGGGGTGCAGTACCGCTCTGTGGCCACAGGGCGGCAGACTTACCGGGGTGTGCTATTTTCCCGACTTTTTGGCCGCCATTTTGAGAAGGTCAAGCCAGTCCGAGACACCCGCGACACGCCACTCCCAACACGGCGGCCTCTCGGCTGCCTGCCGGCGCACGGCTGCAGTACCGCGCTCTGCCCACAAGGCGGCAGCACTGCCGCCCGCCCCAGACGGGGGCGCAGCGCGCCTCGGGGCTGCGGGCAGCGACGGCGGCAAAAAAGAACAGGGGCGACCCCAGACAAAAACTGCTCTGAAATAAATGCCAAAAACCTGCCTCTTATCCAGCAAGAGCCAAACAAGCCCCCTTGATTTAAAGCCATGTTTAAATAAAAGTTTTATTTCTATTTTTCATATTTATAGTCACACACATATTTATAGTGAACATTGATGTAGCATGTAATTTATATAATATATTCTGTCTATTCCTATTGTTTATATGTATTTCTCTGTGTTTTTATAAATATCTTTCTCTATTAATTGTATAGTTCTTATATAGTTCTTCTATAGTTTAAAATTACATTTCTATAATACTTTTATTTTTTTAAAAATAATCCAATTCTAACTAAATAAATACCAGAAAACCCTTCTTTTAAACTATACTGAAATATTTTTATATTTATAGCTTGCATGACTATATACACATTTATATTTCTAGTTTATATTGATGCATTATATTTAAAATATATATAATATGTATCCTGTTCAAATAATAGAGATAAATTATTTTTTAAATTATGTATCATATCTACTGCTAAACCTTGTTTTTTCCTTTATTTTAAATTTTTATATTAATCTTTAGCTATTTATTATATATTTATATACTTAGACTTCTACCTTTATATTATTTGTATTTATAATTTTTATACTAAAACCCCTGCTTTTGCCAAATGAAAAACAAACCCATCCTTTATTTTCAACTACTTGAAAAATACTTCTATATTTATAATTATCCTATATATAATTTGTTTTATAAGTATAGTACATCAATTGATATATCTATTTTATATCTATTTCCTATAATATACTAAATAAGATATATACAGTATTACTTGTATTATGCATAGTATCAATTGATGTTATTTTATATTTACAGTTATTTAAAAATTTTATATATACCTGCATATATATGAAACACATTTCTATATTTATATTTGAGTTGGGTTGTGTCTATATTTATATTCTCTATCTACATATCTATAAATATACACAATACTCTAATTAAAAAAGATAATATCTTATTGTAACATATAATAACTTATGTTACAAGTAAAATTTTTAAAAAAGATCAAATATATAAAAACAAGAGAGGTTTATTCCCATTTCCACACATCTGTTTTGTTTAAATGTAGTTATAATATTACATTAGAAATCCAATTCCTAAATAAAATTACAATACAAAGAGCATTGAATTGCCAGCAATATCTTCGAAAAACATCAAGATACCTCCAACAGCCAAAAATCTGCCAGCCAAAAAACCACAAAACACTCTTTTCAATAACAAATTCTCATCATATCAGAAAAATGGAACCAAGATAAAAGAAAACCCTATAGAAACACGCACAGCAAATTACAACAACTACTAAAAAAAGAAATCAAACCAACCTACTAAACTCCAAACAGTGCCACTGACCCTGAAGGTTACTAAAAAAAAATAAACAAAATTCTACCTCTACACTAACTCAAAGAATAACCAATCCTCTGTAAAAATAACAGCCGAACTACTTAACGAAATAGAAAAAATCTCAAGGACTAAAAACTAAGAAAACAACTACTCAATACTACTTGAAAAGATCCACCATATAAATACCCATATTCCCAAAAAAAAACCGATGACCAACAATCAAATACATGAAAGAACAACAGCAAAAAACAATCAAAAAAAAAAAAAACCACAACAACAAAAAAAGCCCCAAAACCGAATAAACTTTCATTTCCAACAAAAAATTTATACCTAACTGAATAAACCCATAGTGTCTCACGCTATCAAATTAAAAATAACACCTAGAAAAAAACACAAAGCCTAAAGACAAACGTAACCATAAACAATGTCTCCCAAATTACCCGCAACCATAAAACATACACTACAATCAAACCAACCAAATAAATAAAAGCCCTGGAAGACGATAAACACACATGCAATTCGCGAGATTAAAAACCCGCTGCTATGAACGACACGACGCTACCTCAAAAGCCCACCGAAACAAACACTACCCGCTCACGCCAATAAAAGCCACCTCAACAGAATTAAAATCCGAACCGCTGCTTCGCGCTACGACCCGTAAAAACCATTGCGCGCCTTTCTAAACATAATACCCCGGCAAAAAAACCATATCCGACTACGAAACCCAATCCGAAACGAACCTTTATCATCCCCACCGGCACCGAGAACCGCACCACTCACTACCGTACCGTAGCCCTTAGCGTACCCCCGCTGCAAACCGAACACAGCGATGCAATCAATGCCTTCAAAGCGCCTCCGAACCGCGGCACCGCCCCAGCACTGCGAGCAGCCGAAGCCCGCGCTCGCTGCCGGCCCCGGACGGAGCGCGGCTCCCGCCAGGAGAGCGGCTCCTCCGGCGGCTCCTCCGGCACGCGGGGCCGGCGCCGGCCCGGAGAGCCGCGCCCGCTGCCCCTGCCCGGCGGGGCCGGCACCGGGCCCGGGGGTGGCGGCGGCGCCCGAGCCCCGCGCCCGGAGCGGCCGGCACCGCCCGGGCCGCCGCAGCAGCGCCCGCGCCGCCTCTGCCGCGGCTCCCCTCGGCTCGCACCGGCGCGGCTCCGCCACCGCCGCCCTTGGCCGGCCCGGCCGCGCCAAATCCCCCGTGCGCCCCGGCAGCTGCCCGGGCCGTGCCAGCGCCGCTCCCGAGCGGCAACGTTCCGGCCCGGGCCGCGGCCACCACAAGCGCCCTCCCATGCAGCGGCACGGCCCCATTGCAGCCCTGCAAACGCTGCCACAGCTGCAGCTTCCCGCAACCGAACCCCGAAACTGACGCCGCAGGCGGGGCTCGCCTCCCTTCAACAAGGGCAAAGAAGTGTCCTCTCCCCTTCAGGTTCGTTCCCTACGAGAGCACAAAAGAAGGGGCGCTCCTCAAATGAAAGCCTTCGACTGATGGCAAAGGGCCATTTCCACCTCCATTCAAAGCCTTGAAAAGGAGGGACACCACGGCTGCCCCCTCCATTTCAACCCTAGGGTGATGAAAATGGGGTGGCTGCCTTCAAACCAAACCCATAACACCACAAGAATACTTTTCCCATTCCCCTTCAAATAGAACGCAGGGATTCCCTGTCACCCCCGGGATACCCCCAACAGCCTGGAAAAGGCAGCTTTTCCTGCAATCAACGCCCTTAAAACCACAAGTGAAGAGGGATCCCCTCAGTTCAAACGCAGACAAGAAAAGCAGAGGAGCTGCTTCCTTCTCCTTAATCCCTTTCGTCCTCATAAGCTCCATTTCTGCTCCTGGGGAAGCGGGGAGGGACTGGCAAGATGAAATTGCAAAGGGGAAGGACAAAATTCCCCGCTCCAAACCCACACGGGCTCACCTGCTCGGCTGCTGCTCCCCGGCACAAAGATTCGTCCCTCGGCACCTCCTTTAAGCGATGCTTGGACGTATCCAAGCGCGAATCCGGGTGTTCCCGCCGACCCTGGGAGAAGCTCTCGCAGTCCTTCCGTGAGACAGCGCCGGGAGCGCCCCATAAACCCCTCCACTCAGCAGCTCCATGCAAAAATGTACAGAGGCAAACTCTCCCCCCGTTAAAACCGCCTCGCCCCGGCAAGAGCCACCCCCTCATCATCCTCACACTCACACCTGGGCTGCTCCGAGCCCCTCATCATCCTCACACTCACACCTGGGCTGCTCCGAGCCCTCATCATCCTCACACTCACACCTGGGCTGCTCCGAGCCCCATCATCCTCACACTCACACCTGGGCTGCTCCGAGCCCCTCATCATCCTCACACTCACACCTGGCGCCGATGCCACTCCAACAGCGCCTCTCCCTGTCCAGCACACAGCCCGCTTCTCACAGACACAGAGCAAACAGAAATCCGCTACGGGCCTTGGCTTTCCTTAGTCCGTCTGGTTCCACAATTCAAACACGTACGTGCACTGATGGCATTGAGGGAAAGCTTTCCAGTGCAGAAAACTATCATTCTGCTAGCACACTTTGATTAACCCTCAGAAAAAGCAGGATCAGCGCCAACTCCTAAGACCCCTGCTGAGGAACCCAGCCCTCCTTGAGACACCTAATGCCGCAGACGTCGAAAAACGAGGGAAAAGTCAAGCTTGGAGTGGAGAAATAGAATATAAATACACCAGCCTTTAAAATAGGCATTCACACAACAATAGTGGGAACCAGTCACATTTCTTCTTTCCTTGCTCTCTGTAATATGAAGTAAAAAAAATGTAATATGAAGTAAAAAAACCCACATGAAACACAAGGCGGAGCTGGGAATTTACAGATCTTTATTTGGCACTCTGGATGACAAGCACCTCTTCCGGGACTGCGACACGCTTTGGGGACTGGCAGAGAACGGAGGCAGAAGGTGCCAGAGAGCCCTTTCTATTGCCTCCAGCTCCTGCAGCTGTTCTGATGGTTTCGGGGCACAGCTCGGTCCATTCCTAGATAAAAACGCTAGGGCAGTATCTTCAAAACTGCTACCCATCTCCACTCGGAGTTTTCTGCATTCCTGTAAACAATGAGTGGATAGAGAGGGTTTCTCCCCAGATGAATTTAGAGACAAATTCCTATTCTTTACCAAGACCTATAAAAACGAATACCTTGACAGGTTTTAGCATTCTACACCCACCCCTCCCTGAATTTGGTGGCAGCTTTGGGTCCCTCTGGGGCACGGCCCCCAGCGTGACGCCCCTCGCCCGCCCCCCGCCTGCTCCTGCACCGCAGTGGGGCTCCCGCTCCTGGGGACCGCGGGGTGCCCCAACGGCATCAGAGCCCCGAGTCTTCACCCCCTTTCCCTGAGCCCCAAAGAAGGCACAGAACGAGTCCGACTGCCCCGGACAGCAGCGCAGCGCTTCCTCCAAGCCCTTTGCACACGTCCATCCCCGCAGAAAGGGATTCTGCTGCAACAAGAAAGCGGGGCGGCCCCCAGAAAGGCCGAGGTTCCTCCCCAGCCTCGCTGTCCCGGGCCAGGGGCAGCGAGAGGGAGCGGCACAGACGGCGGGCACGGCGCGGCACAGAGCGGCGGCCGCTCTCGGCGCCGTGCCGGGAAAGCCGCAGCTCCGGCGCTGTCCGGCGGGGCATTTGACCGGCACGGGGGGATCCGCCGAGAGCCTCCGGCCCCGTGCGGGGACTCCTGCAAGGGCCGAGGGACGCCGGGCTCCGGCCCTCGGGCCTTTATTCTCCGGCGCCCCGAGCCCCGCGGCTGCGCGGCGAAGACGGAAAGGGGGCACGGGAAGAGAGCAGGGCATGAGAAAGGGCGGCGAGGGGGTCGGGCTGTGGAGGAAAGCTGCACGGGAAGGGAAACCCGGGAAGGGGGAAGAGGGAGGGTGGAGGAGGGAGGGTGGACAGAGGACGGAGACAGGGGGAACAGAAGGGAGTAGCGGGCTAGGGACAGGACAGGTAGGAGCCGGGCTTGTGGGGGGAGAGAGAATGGGGGAAAGGGAGCGAGAGAAGGCGAATACGGGGAGAAGGAAGGAGGGGTAGAGAGAGGGACAGGCGGGGAAGCCTCACAGAGCCCCGGCTGCACCCCGAGCCCGGCCCGGCGCCTCGCCCTGCCCGGGATGCTGCGCTCGGCGGAGCTCGGCTCGCTCCGGAGACACTCGGCTCGAATCGGCTCTATGGCTAAACTCGGCTGTTATCGGCTAACCTCGGCTCTCTTCGGCCGCATTCGCCTCTTCGGCGCGCCTCGGCTCGCTTCGGCCGAACTCGGAGCCGCTCGCTCCTTTCGGCTCGGCTCCGTTCGGCTCCCTAAAGAAATCTAAACCTACAGAAAAAGTTATTCTTCTATTTCCACAAAAAAAGAACCCCACGAGATTCCTGCTCACTGTGTCAAACCTTATGTAAAACACACCAAAAACCCCCAAGACAAATACTTCTACAACTGAAACAAAACATATAAGCAACACTACCTAAAACCTATTTGTTTGGCACAGTGCTGGTTTTGGGTTAGCCCGTGACGCTGGAGTATGGGGGATCCTTCTCAAAGTCTGGTGAGAGCATTTGGAAGATATGAGGGACATGCCATGGATAGTCAAAAAAAGAAAAAAAACTTTTCGCAAACTCCAAGCCATGCAAAGGCATGGCATGCCATCAAGTGCAGGGACATGCACCAAAGATTCCCCTACAGGTCCCCATTGAAATCGCAAGATTCCCTTTCCCTTCCCGAAAGGAAATGAAATTTCTTGCGACCCCGAAAAGAAAGGCTTACAAACACTCTGGAAAGGAGATAGGATCAAATAAAATGCAATTGAAAAAAACCCCGAAAATCGGCAGATTTAGTCTCTTCAAAAAATGGTCTGTGAGGAAGTGAGTTGCAGTGCAAAGGACCAAAACATGGCCAAACGAAGCTCCCAGAAGTTGCAAAAGCAGCTCGGGTTGGAAGGGACCACAGTGGGGTGACCTGGTGCCACCTCCCTTCTCCAGGATTGTGCCCAGCTGGTTCTGGAATGTCTCCAGCACTGGCAGCTCCTCTCTGGGCGATCTGTTCCAGTGCCTGCTCACTGCACAGGAACAAGCTCTTCCTCAGAAGAGAAATGGGATTCACTCCAATGCTATCCCACCTGTGCTGGGATTCATTCCCTGCCCTTCAGGAAAACTTCCCAAGCTCACCAGGGCAGATTTGCCCTGGCCTGGGTGTGCTTTTAAAGGAAATATCCCTGCTCTTGGGGAGCACAGATAGCAAGGAGACATTTGAGCACTCAGCGCTTTGGGGAGTTAGGATCTCCAATCAGTCACTGATGGACTGAGTGCAGTCAGCCCTCAGCTCACAGGGAATGGGAGAAGCTGGGGACAGAGCACCACCTACTTTTGGAACGTTTCAGTGGAGTCCTGGTGCTTTCCGTGAGTGCACAGGAAGGAGGGTAAACAGGAAGCAAATGGAAATAACTTCAGAAAAGCAAAAAAAGGCTTTGCTGTCTGAGGGATCCCACTGCTGTGTCCCTGCTGAGCCTCTGGGAGAGCACAGCCTTTAAAATGGGGATTTGTTTGGAAAACAGGCCCTTATTTTTAACATGAGGTGGAAATTTGTCCCCACAGATGAAGTGTGATGGTCTGAGCAAAGCAGGTTCTTCCCCTCAGGATGGATATAAATCTGAAATTATTTACAGAAGGGCTGTAACACCCTCAGGGAAAGGAATGCACCTCTGGGCACTGTCTGCTCCTCATAGCTCAGCCTTACCCTGCTGACTGATTTTCAAGGTAAAATACACCAAAAACCACACTCAAAATACCCAAATGTGTTCTAAATTACCTGAAAAACGTGAGCTCTTAGGAGAGGTTCAGTTTCACACCCCTGCTTGAGAATTAAAACCCTTCTCAGGACCTTGGCAACCCCCAGTGAGTTACTGGGTAGCCTGCAGGAGTTAAATATTTTAAAAGTGAGTTAAATATTTTAAAAGTGAGTTAAATGTTTCAAAAGCAAGCTGAATGTTTTAAAAGTGGGTTAAATGTTTTAAAAGTAAGCTGAATACCTTAAAACTGAGGTGAATGTTTTAAAGTGAGCTGAGTGTTTCAAAAGCCAGATGAGTGTTTTAAAGCCAGCACCGGCTGATGCTGTGGCAGTGGATGGGGTGTCCCTGTACCTGCTGAGGATTTACAGCCCAGAGGGTAAAAAGCAGTCATGGTTATAAAGTGATTAAGGGTTACAGCCGGGGAGAAGGGCAGCAGATATCTGTGGGACCTTGTGGTGGCTCAGATGGGCCTGGCTGCTCCTTATCTTTCCTTATCTTTCCTTATCTTTCCTTATCTTTCCTTATCTTTCCTTATCTTTCCTTACCCAGAAGGAACCCATGGACAGAATTCCTGGGCAGTGCCTGTACCAAGGTTTGCATTTATTAATGTTTTCCATGGATTTGCAGGCTGTGGTTCCATGTTCCGCCCTCCACCAGAGGTCCAGGTGCTGTCACAGCAATGTGAAACACCAGATTAACCAAACCTTGAGGAAATTGATGCTCATCAATCAGATAATTTTTATCTCTTTGAATATAAATCAAATTCCAATCAGGTCAAACCTGTTTTGATGGGGTGCAGCCCATCTTTCCCTGCTTCCCTCTTGACAGAGATGGGAAAAGCCTTTGTTCACTGACCCTTCAAAGACCTTTGTGGCTTTCCAAGGAAGGAAAAGGGAATATAATAACAGCTCTGGCTTTAGTATCTGTGTAAGATAAATTCTCCTGTTGTGAAAACAAATGACATCCTTGATCCAACAATGGCATTCCAGGGGCAGATTTGTCATGGAGATATGTGACACAATGGACCAAGTGTCCTGTGCAGGGGTGACTCAGGGAGAGAAGCCTTTCCCAGAGCCCTTGGCCCTGCTCCTGCCTCCCTTGGGCAGGGAGGGGTGCGGATGGTTCCCATGGGTGGCTCAGCCCCGTTTCCTGTGATTTGGGTGCAGCAGCAGCAGCTGGGATTGGCAGGGAGCTGAACTGAAACCTCCAAAGGTGTGTGAGCTACAGGCAGTGGTGTCAGAAACACCCCTGGATCTTCCCATCCTTGAGTTAAGGAGTGGAGCTGGGGAGGGGTGTTGGGGAAAATGGGAATTTGTTTGGAAAGACAGGCCTTTATTTTTAAGATAGCAACTTAAGCCACTGTGAGGTGGAAATTTGTCACCACAGATGAAATTTGATTGAGCAAAAAATATCCTGACTGTAGCAGGTCTCTGTGAGCCCCAGTGTGCTGAAATGATGCCTTGAGGATCCTGAAGAATCAATAAAATCCCACAGGTGTCATCAGGAAAAAGCCCTGACCTGGACTCCAGCCCCCTGGGGAAGTGGGGAAGAAATCCTGAGAGCCCCTGGCAGGGCCTGAAGGGGCTCCAGGAGAGCTGCAGAGGGACTGGGGACAAGGGAGGGAGGGACAGGAGCCAGGGAATGGCTCCCAGTGCCAGAGGGCAGGGATGGGTGGGAGATTGGGAATTGGGACTCCTTTATTCAGAGGGTGGTTAGGTATTGCAATCAGGTTTTCAATATATAAATCTACTCCCTGTAACCTCCCTCAGGGAAAGAAATGCACCTCTGGGCACTATCTACTCCATATAGCCCAGTCTTACACTGCTGGTTGATTTTCAAGGTAAAATATCTCATAAAAAGCACTCAAAAGAAGCACTGCTGGATGCCCCAGGGTCCCTGGCAGTGCCCAAGGCCAGGCTGGACACTGGAGCCTGGGACAGAGGGAGGCGTCCCTGCCCATGGAAATGGCATGGAATTTAAGCTCTCTTTCCATACAAATCATTCAGAGATCCTGTGATTCCAGAATATTTAGGGTTTGTAATATATCTAAGAACACCCAAATGTCCTACAGGTGCTGTTGTCCAAGCTGGCTCCTCCTTCCCCAGGGTGTTCTCAGGAGCAGAGAAGGAAATGAAGAAGGAGGGTGGATAATGCCTGACCAAACCTTCACATGCCAAAATCCTGGATCACCACCATGGCAACGCCAGCCTGACAAATCCTGAAGCCTTAACAAGAGCAATAGTTTGAAGCCCATGGTGGGATTTTGGGGTGTCCTGTGCAGGGCCAGGAGCTGGAAATCACATGCAGGGGTGCCTGGATGTGTCCAGTGTTATTTCTGTGGGGATGGTTTGCCTTTCTCCCCTGTTTGTGCATGCCAGGCCCCCCTCTCCTCATGCCTTGACCCCTAAATCATTATCCTAATGCCTTCAGCCAAAACTCCAGCTGTCGCCAACAGCTCTTCCTTAAGGAGATAAAAAGAGCCCAGAACAAGGTCTGGGATCTCTCCCTGCAGCCCTGACACACTTAATGCTTCAGGCTTGTGCAGCATTGGGGAAAATCTGATTTTCCTTCTCGGAGATGGGATTGCCCAGTGGACTTTGCTCCAGTAGCTCGGGAGGGGCTGGGGGAAGTGCTCAGACACCTCAGAGTGGCTCTGGCAGGGCAGGAGGTGTGGCCCTGCCTGGGCAGGACACCCTTGCCTTGACCTCTGCGCTGGAGAAACACAACTCCATGAGGAATCCATGGAGGAGAGCGAGCTGCCAGTAATTCCCATGGGATATCTGGGGCAGGACACTTTGACAGAGGCAAAACACAGAGTTTAGACAAAACCCCTCAGTGAATGAGTTCCTAAGCAGCAGGGAGTGGATAACAGGGAATGAGGTCCCTGTCGTGGCAGGGAATGGATAAATGCAGGGAGCTCCTGAATTTTATTCCCTGCCCTAAGTTTTTGTTATTTTTTTAGTCTTTGCTGAGAATCATTCAGCTCATTACACCTGCAGGGAGCAGGCTGCCCCTCAGAGATTCTGCAAATTCTTCTGAGCTCTCTCTGGACACATCCCAAAGCAGGACCACCAACTTAAATTTTCAGCCTACACCAGCACAACCCGCCCTGTCTAAACCCAAGCGTTGTGCTGGCTGCTCGCTTGAAGAGCTAAATTCTGCTCGCTGTGCCTGCTGCAGCCCTGAGGAGCCGCTCCAGGGCTGCCGGGGAGCAGCCGGGCACGGTGGCTTGTGCCTGTAATCCAAGCTCCGGGGAGGCTGAGGCTGGCGGACCGCTGAGCCCGGGGGTTCTGGGCTGCCGAGCGCTGTGCCGAGCGGGCGTCCAGGCTAAGGCCGGCATCGATATGGTGGCCCTGGGGGAGCCGGGGGCCACCAGGTCGCCTAAGGAGGGGTGAACCGGCCCAGGTCGGAGACGGAGCAGGTCAAAGCTCCCGTGGCGGTCAGTAGCGGGACCGCGCCTGTGAACAGAGCCTGCAGCGCAGCCCGGGTGACAGGACGGGACCCAGCCTCTTTTGGCGCCTCATCCCCTGGCCCCAGCCCATTTTGGCATCTCCCCTCGGCCCCAGCCCCTTTGTCAGCTCTCCGTGCCGCGGAGCAGCCACAACAGCGGGGAAAGGCAAAAGCGCTCCCAGTGATGCTCCTCCTCCTCCTCCTCCTCCTCCTCCTCCTCCTCCTGGAGATGCCGCGCCAGCCTCGCCCACCCAGGCGTGCTCGGGTTTTGGTGGGATGTGTTGGGATCCCAGCAGATGTGATGGAAAACTGGGGAATGCCGGGTTTCTGTGCCGGCCAGCAGGAATTCCCGTCGTGTTTCTGGCTGCGAGTCAGTCCCACCCGGCCCTCACAGGCTGGGGGAGCTCGCAGGAGCCTCTCATCACTCTGCTTCAGCGGTATGCTCTGTCACAGCCCATCGGTGTCCTCCTCTGAGCTCTACACTCTCAGGAAAACACTGGCAAATCGGGGAGCTTTGCTCCAGGAGGAGTTTTCCAAGCAGGACATCCCCGGTGTGCTCTGTCCGGAGCTGTCCCGGAGACAGCTCCAGGTTGTCCCTCACTCGGCTCAGAACGGGAACAGCACCAGGGTGTGCCTGCTCTGGCTCCGAATGGGGGTTTGGGCTTCCTAGAAGCTCAAACCTCTCAAAAACCATTGCAGGCGGTTTGGAACACAAAGCAGAGGGAGCTCAAGGACGTTCCCTCGGTTCCCCACTGCCGCTGTGTGGCCAGGCAGAGCTCGCACAGCACGGGTGGCAGCAACCTGCAAACGGATGGATCTGGTGGTTTGTGGGATACAAGTGCTGAGGTTGGGATTTTGGGCTGCAGTTGTTGTGCTGGTGGAAGTTCAGTGTGGATTTGGTGCTCCTGAGGGAGCCCCTGATCCTAAATCTTACTGTGAATATCTGGGAACAGCGCCCAAACTGTGTAAGAAGTGAAGTTCGTGCTGAGGATGGGGAGGGGGAGCTCTGTCCTTGGCCTGGCTGCTTCCTCAGCAGGGAAAACTGAGGTGTGTGCTGGGGATGGAGGGAAAGGGGAAACAGGAAGGGCAGGAGAGGGGGAAAGGGAAAAGAGAATGGAGAAGGGGAAAGGATGGGAAGAAGAAGGGAAAAGGGTAAGGAAAAATAGGGAAGAAGGTGAAAGTGGGAAAGGGGAAATGGGAAGGAGGAAGGAGAGGAGGAAGAATGGGAAGGGATAAGGAAAAGAAAAAGGGAGAAGAAAGGGAATGGGAATGGAAATTGGGAAAGAAAAGGAGGAAGAGAAAGGGAGAAAGGAGGGGAAAGGAAGGAGGAATGGGAAGGGGAAAAGAAAAGGGAAAAGGGGAAGGGAGGAGAAGGGGGAAAAGGATAAAGGGAAGGAAGGAGAAGAAGGAGGGGGAAGAAGAGAAGGAGGATAAGGAAATTAAGGAGAATAAAAAGGAAAAAGAGGAGGACGAGAAGGCGGAGAAGAAGGTGGAAGAAGAGGAGAAGGAGACGAGGAGGAGGAGGAGCAGGACAAACAGGAGGGAGGAGCGGGAATAGCAGAGGCAGCAGGAGGAGGATCGGGAGGCGGAGCAGCAGGAGGAGCAGCGGGAGGCGGGCCGGGGCGGGCCAGGAGCAGCAGAGGAGGAGCAGGAGGAGGAGCCGGAGCACCAGGAGGCGGGCCGGGGCGGGCCGGGGCGGGGCGGGGCGGCTCCACACAAACCGTACCGCTGTCGGAGCGAGCTGCGAGCGCCGGGCGCGGTGGCGCGTGCCTGTAATCCCAGCTGCCGGGGAGGCTGAGCCCGACGGATCGCTTGAGCCCAGGAGTTCTGGGCTGCCGTGCGCTGTGCCGAGCGGGCGTCCAAGCTAAGGCCGCCATCAATATGGTGACCCGCGGGGAGCTGCGGGACACCAGGTTGACTAAGGAGGGGTGAACCGGCCCAGGTCGGAGACGGAGCAGGTCAAAGCTCCCGTGGCGGTCAGTAGCGGGATCGCGCCTGTGAATAGCCACGCCAGCGTAGCCTGGGCAATACAGAGACACGCGGGCTCCCCTTTTGCCCCGCAGCACTAACAACAAACCCCAAACCCCCCTAAAAACCCACTTTTTGCCCCAAACATACACTCACAAACACCGCCTCCTACTGCCGAAGCACCGCAACAACGCCGCGCCGCTCAATCACTGAATTCACAGCTCCAAGAAGCCAAATCAGCCCTGAGATAATAAATGTGGACAAACACTCATGAGAGGCGTCCCGCTGATCCCTTTGCTGCCGGACACAGACACATGTGAGCTCCTTTGCACCGAGAGACGCCGCGCCCTTTCCTGCCCCCCTCACCCCGACCCTTTTCGCACACGCGGGACACTCTCGCGCCCCTTTCTGTCCCCCTTTCGCCGCCCTCTCCCATAGCCCCTTAGTCAAACGCGGACCCTTTTTTGTCACCGCCGGAGTCTGTTTTGTCACTCCTGGAGTCTTTTTTGTCATTCCTGGACCTTTTTCTGTAATTTTTGGACGCTTTTCTGTCACCGCCGAGCCCCGCTCGCCGCCCGCCCCCTCAGCGCCCCCGCGCTCACAGCACCTCCTGCTGGTGGCGCGCGGCACCGCCCTGCTCGGCTCAGCCCATGCGCGGCCGCGGAGCGCGGGGATTGGCACCGGGCGCGACCCGTAGCGCCTGTGGGCGCAGGCGCGGGGCGGCCGCGGAGCGCCGGAGCCGTGAGAGAGCGGGAGCCGTGAGGGGCCGGAGCCGGGATCCCTGTGGGTCTCGGCGGGCGGCGCCGGCGCCATGAAGTCCCGCTTCAGCACCGTCGACATCCGCGCGGTGCTCGCCGAGCTGCGGCAGAGGTACCGGCACTCCCCGCCCGTACGGCTCCGGGAGCGGGGCCCGGCCTGGTGGGACGTGGTCTTGCTTCGGATCCCAGTCCTGTCCTGGTTCTCGTTCTGGTTCTGTTCTCGCTGCTCTTTCTGGCCGTGGTCCTCGTCCTGCCGGTCCCGGTCTTGGTTCTGTCCCCTCTCCTCCTGGCCGTGGTCCTGGTCCCGGCCGTAGTCTCAGGGCTGTGGGGGCTCTGCTGCTCCCTCGTGTCCCGCTGTCACCGCTCTGTCCCTCAGCACAGACCCCCCTCAGCCCCGCCGCCATCCCCTTCCACCCCTGCCGTGGCAGGGACACCTCCCACTGTCCCAATGTCCAGCCTGGCCTTGGGCACTGCCAGGGATCCAGGGGCAGTCACAGCTACTCTGGCAATTCCAGCCCAGCCAGGAATTCCCAATTCCCAATCTCCCATCCATCCCTGCCCTCTGGCACTGGGAGCCATTCCCTGGCTCCTGTCCCTCCATCCCTTGTCCCCAGTCCCTCTGCAGCTCTCCTGGAGCCCCTTCAGGCCCTGCCAGGGGCTCTGCCTGGAGCCTTCTCCTCTCCAGATGAACACTCCCAGTTTCCCAGCTGGGAAACTCCTGACACATTCCCGGTGTCCATCCCCGCTCTGAAGGGCATCACTGACACCCCAGGCCAGTTCAGTGCCCACACTGGCATTACTGGTGCCCTGTGCTGGCCAGGAGCTCCACTGTCACCAGTTCATTTTACATCCCTGCCACAAAGAGGAGCACGGGCAGGACCTGGCACCTCTCTCCATTTTACCCATGAATATAAATTTCTCCATCTAATTTTCTCCCTCTCTTAATTGCCATGTTTTAAGAGCAGTCTCTCCATCTCTCCATGGTTGTTGCTTCCAGCTCATTCCATTAATCTTCCTTTGCTGCCCTTTTGGTTACTCCTGGGTAATTTATCATAACTTGGTAATTTATTATAACTTGCCCTTCTGTATACATTCATTCCCACTGGGATTTTTCCCACCCAGTTGTGTTTTGGGCTCTCCAGAGCATTCCTTGTTTTCCTTTTGGCAGCTTGTTGGGCATGAGAGTGAACAACGTTTATGATGTGGATAACAAGACCTATCTCATCCGCCTGCAAAAGTAAGAGCTTTAAATGGCCTTATTTACAAGTTCTTTAGGATTGCTGTGTGAAAATCAGATTTTTTAAACTGTCTGCTGCAATTTCTGATTTGTTTGCAGTGAAATTCTGCTGGGTTTTGGTAAAAGGCAGTAATTTTTACTCAGAAAGTTCTTAGGCAATGGGAAATTGTGCAGAAAACCCTGTGTGGGTGGGGTGGCTGCTCCTGAGCGACGTGGGATCCCAGAATGTCCTCAGGTGGAGAGGGTGCTGGGGATTTTGGGGTGCAGCTGAGGATTTGGGGTGCAGCTGAGGATTTGGGGTGCAGCTGTGGGATTTTGGGGTGCAGCTGAGGATTTCGGGGTGCAGCTGTGGATTTGGGGTGCAGCTGTGGATTTTGAGGTGCAGCTGTAGATTTTGGGGTGCAGCTGAGGGATTTAGGGTGCAGCTGTGGGTTTGGGGTGCAGCTGGGGATTTGGGGTGCAGCTGCCCTGTGTTCCCCCAGGCCAGAGTGCAAGGCCACGCTGCTGCTGGAGTCGGGGATCCGCATCCACCTGACGGAGTTTGAGTGGCCCAAGAACCTGATGCCCTCCAGCTTTGCCATGAAGGTGAGCTCTGCAGGGCTGCGGTTCTGTAAAGTGTCTGCTCATCAGGAAGGAGAGGAGCAGGAAATTAGGGAAGGGTTATCCCAGTGAATCCTGGTGCTGCAGGTGGCTGAGGACAAGGGGAGAGCAAACGTGGGCTTGGGGTCACATCACTGTGCTCAGTGCCTGAAGGAGTGAATATTTAAATTGATGAAAACCCTTTATAAACTTTAGTTATAAATTCCTTTTGTGGTGTTGCTCCAGTAAAGTCCTTGTCGCTCCAGTTGGATTGTGGGAATTTTTAGTTGCTGGATGCACTTCTGGGGGTTCAGGCCTTGCTGCAGGCTCCTAGGCTGGGCTCCTGCAGGTGCATCCATGGGGATACAGCCTGGGATGCTCCCATGGATCTGTTTTACCTCTGGGGGCAGCCAGAAGTGTCTCAGCAGAGATTTCCAGGGTGGCTTTCCACAGCAGAGATAATCCCAATTCTCTTTACAAATAAACTCTTAGAATTTGAACCAGTTGCTCCCTTGAGCTAAACAAACAACATGGAAAAATGTCTTCATGTTAAGAATTAGGCTCAGTTATATTTATAATTATAAAAATGAAGGTGTTACTTTGGTGAGCACCAACATTTTCACTCTTGTGATATTTGAGTTAAATGGGAAGTGGTTGGTGCCACAGGAGGGCTCTATAGCCAAGCCATTCCCAGGTGTTTTCAGATATTTTCCACACCCCTCTGATGCCTGGAGAGGCTGCCTGGAGCAGAGGTTAAAGGATAAAGGTGGATATTTATTGAAAGGCCTTCAAAAGCACACCCTGGGCATGCAGAGGCCACACCCAGGTGAGACAGCAATCAGAGTTTTCCAGACAGGCGAAAGTTTGGTCCATTTGCGTATCAGGGGTCAATTGTTCAATTATAACTTCAGGTAATGGAGTCACTTACTCCAGGTTTGCCCCCTGTCCTGGTGTAGGGCAAATTTGGGAGAGAGCCTCCCAATGGGTTTCTCTAGAAAGCAGGTTCAATTGCAGATTCAAAAAGCAGATTCAAAAAGCAGATTCAATTTAATCCAAGCGGTTCAGGAATAATACTTCCTCAGAGAAAAGTGGAAAAAGCTGTTTATTTCACATACAAAGCATTCACCAGCACACACAAAACAAAAAGAACAATATTAAACAACAACAAAAAAGAACGATATTAAACAACAAACCCCCCCTGATTCATTCACTGTTGGTTAATTCGATTCACATGACATTTTTCGGGCCCTGAGCCAGTGAGGCATCCTTGAGCTGCAGGCCTAGAGAGGGATTGTTTTCCCTGCATGAAGCAGGAGGGAGCAGCAGCTGGCAGAGTTTGGGTCCCCTGGGGCAGCCGTGGTGTGAAAGCCAGGGCAGCTCCATGCTGAGCCTCCCCGCAGTGCCGGAAGCACCTGAGGACGCGGCGCTTGGTGGGCGTGCGGCAGCTGGGCGTGGATCGCATCGTGGACCTGCAGTTCGGCAGCGAGCAGGCTGCCTACCACCTCATCCTGGAGCTCTATGACAGGGTGAGCAGCCTGCCCTGGCCTCTGTGCTCAGCACTCTGCTGGCCTGCTTCCCAAGGTTATTTGCTGTGTCTGGAATGTTCTTTCCCTGGCCTGCTGAGGTCCGTCAGTGGCACACTGCCCGCCCTAAGGGTGCTGTTGTCTTTTTATACCAAAAACTGCTGAAAACTACTACTTTTTATTCTTAAACTACTACCTTTTATTCTTAAACTACTACTTTTTATTCTTAAACTACTACTTTTTATTCTTAAACTACTACTTTTTATTCTAAAAACTACTACCTTTTATTCTTAAACTACTACTTTTTATTCTTAAACTACTACTTTTTATTCTTAAACTACTACTTTTTATTCTAAAAACTACATGTACTTTATTTACAATAATTTTCCAAACCTATGTTAGACAGTCTGTCTCTACCCTAAACCAATCCAAAAGTGCCACCATCACCCAAAAGATGGAAGAAGGAGAAAGACAAGGCATGCCCAGATTTCTCCATCTTGGGACCTTGAGCCCCCATTCTAAAAACCTCAAAATTCTGCTTTTCACCCTGTGACTAACTAACTATCATTCTACTTAAGCTTTGGTGGCTTGTAAATCCTCATATGAGATTGGACATTTTTTCCATGGGTCAAAATCCAAGGCACAGGGGTCTGGCTCTGGAGCCATCCAGGGCAGCTGGAGGAATGTCCTGTCCCCCAGGCTGCCAGTGTCCCCTGGGGCAGGGACACCGTGCTGGCCTCACTCAGGGTCCCTGTGCTCCCAGGGCAACGTTGTCCTCACTGACCACGAGTACCTGATCCTCAACATCCTGAGGTTCCGCACCGACGGCGCCGACGACGTGCGGTTTGCGGTGAGGGAGCGGTACCCGGTGGAGAGCGCCAAGGCTGCCGTGCCCCTGCCCACCCTGGACAGGTAATTCCCATTTCACAGCTCATATTTGGTGTCAGTGCCAAGGCTGCCGTGCCCCTGCCCACCTTGGACAGGTAATTCCCATTTCACAACTCATAAATGATGTATTTATTGTGGCCAGTGCCAAAGCTGCCATGCCCCTGCCCACCTTGGACAGGCAATTCCATTTCAGAGCTCATAAATGATGTGTTTATTGTGGCCAGTCAAAAGCTGCCGTGCCCCTGCCCACCATGGGCAGTAATTCCATTCACAGCTCATATTGGTGTATTATTTGGCCAGTGCCAAAGCTGCTGTGCCCCTGCCCACCTTGGACAGGTAATTCAGAGCTCATAAATGATATTATTGTGGCAGTCAAAAGCTGCGTGCCCTGCCCACCTGAAAGTAATCCCATTCACAGCTCTATTTGTGTCAGCAGGCTGCGTGCCCCTGCCCACCTTGGACAAGTAATTCCATTTCACAGTCATATTTGGTCAGTGCAAAGCTGCTGTGCCCTGCCACCTGCACAGCAATTCCAATTTCTGTTAGAATCTGAAATGCAGGGAACTCTCAGAATTTTGGGCCTCTGAGCCAAAGTTTAGAATTAAACCCAGGATTTGATCTGAGACCTTGGGAAAGGCTCCCAAACTGAGCAGCCAGAAATGAGAATGTGGATTTATAGTTTAAAGCAGAGACACAATGAGCCAAGGAAAGCAAAGTTCAGAGTTTAAGATATAGAAATAAAAGCAGTTCCAGAGGTAAACAAGGAGTTTCGAGTGCAGCACTGTGGGTTTGTGTGCCATAACAGGAGTGGCTAAGAAAGCTCACACTGCAGCGTGGGTCCATAAGATGAAATATTTAAGGCTTGGGTTAAAAACATAAATATCCTCGTTGGTGGTGGTTTATTGGTCAATAAATCCTTAAAAAATCTTGTAACTGGGGGTCTTGTGACCTTCTGAGCCCTGCAGTGAAGGTGTGAGCTGAATTCACCCCTCCTGTTTATGTAGAAGATAAGAAAATAAACAGCATTATCTAAAAAACTCAGAGCTCCCATCCCTAGCTCATTGCAAACTCCTTCAGAAATCCCCAGGAATTTCAGAGCTCATTAATGGTGTATTTATTAGGACAACCCCAAATTTGTCAGAGCTGTGAAAATCTTTGGGTGTTTTATTCCAGGCCATTTTTAGTTTCATTTTTTTAAGGCTGGAAAGGTTTTGTAGCTTCTAAGCAACGCAATGTTGTTCTAAACCACATTATTCTCTGGAACTGCAACTTTTTCTTTTCTCCTTGCTGCAGGTTAACTGAAATCATATGCAGTGCACCCAGAGGGGAGCAGCTGAAGAGGGTTCTGAACCCCCTCCTCCGTGAGTGGCCTTTGGCAGGAGGTGCAGTGAGGTCGCTCAGGGTGTGCTCTGTGCTGGAACCCTGCAATAACTGAGCACAGAACCAGATCTGTCATGTTTGAGATCACCAGAACAAAACTGGTTTTCCTCCTGACCTGCCAGTGCTGCTGAAGCAGAGAATTTCCTGAGCTCAAGCTGAGAATTTCCAGCTCAAATCACACCTGAGCATGACTTGCTTCATCTCTTGATTCTCTTTTTCACCACCCTTTTCTCTCTCCTTCTCTGCCCTGCTCTCTTAAATAATTTCTAAATAATAATGATATTACTGTGTAATTGCTAATGGCTGTCCCCCAGTGATCCCAGCTGTGCTGTGCCATGCTGCAATTTGGTTTTTTCTGCTCCTGTCCTGTAGGAAACCTTGGCCTCACTGCTGTTACTGATGCACTCACCAGGCACAGCTGCTCCTCTCTAAAATCCCCACCATTTCCCCTTTGTGACAATTTTGGCTTTTTCTCACCCCCTTTTCCTCACCCACCCATCCCTCCTGCCCCTTCCCTGAGTTTTGGCACTTCTCCCTCTTCTCACACTCTTTTGTCCAGTTTTGTTGTGGTTTTTTTATTTTCTTTACTGCAAATTGTGAATATTTTCTACAATATTATTTTCTACAATATTATTTTCTGCAATATTCTTTTCTACAATATTATTTTCTACAATATTATTTTCTACAATATTCTTTTCTACAATATTATTTTCTACAATACTATTTCTTTTTTTCTTTTTTACAGCTTATGGGGCCACTCTCATCGAGCACTGCCTTATAGAAGCTGGATTTTCTGGAGCTGTCAAAATAGATCAACAGCTGGAAAATAAAGGTGTAATATATTAAAGGCTGGGCCACAAACATGGGGATTTTGATGTCTCTGTAGTGGTTTTTTTTCCAAAGAGATGAGTGAACCTGTGGTTTTATTTTTTAATGCTTTTAGCTTGGGGACAATCCTTGTTTGCATTAAAACTCTTGATTTGTGCATAAATTGGAGATAAAATGTCAGATTGTTCCTGTATCTAAATAATTTTATTCTGACACCACCTCACCATGAGGTGAGTTCTGGGTGTTTGACAAGAAGAATTAACATCCAGGTCTTTATTTGTAACAAACCTTGGGGATTTGGTAAAGCAGCAGCTTTACATTTATTGGGAAATTAAAGATTTGGGTAATAAAATCAGAAAATATTTTCCTGCAGTTTTATTTTCCTCATGTGTTTTATATTTCCCATAAATCCAGAGGGTTTTTCCTTCCTACTGCATTATGGTGCAGTAAAAAAATAACTTCTCACAGCTTCTGGTTTATGCTTTACCTCTGCAGCTTTAATTTCATAAAGTGCTGATATTTGTGGAATCTTTTTTTCCTCCTGAAACTTGAATAATTATGTGGTAAAACCATCTAAATACATTTTTATATTAAAAAATTCCCAGCTGTAAACTTAGACTCCTGATGCAAATGAGCAATAATTGCAGGGCTGAAATATTTCTGCTGTTTTCTCTTCAGAAAACCTTGCAAAGGTTCTTTCAGCTCTAGAGAGAGCAGAGGAATACATGGCCCTGACTGACAACTTCAGTGGAAAGGTGGGTCTGGCTGGGCTGGCAGGGATTTGGAATTGCAGGGTTTAACTGGCAAGCAGGAATTCTCAGGAATTCCCAATTCCTGCTCTTCCCAGCTCTGGGTTTTGTTCCTGGCTCTCAGGTGCTGATGAGGAACAAAAATTGCTTCTTTCCACAGGCTGGGCAGCAGTTACACAATGCACAGGCAGATTGTGGGAATGCTGGGAGATTTGCACTTGGGATTTAATAGGTTCTGTGATAAATCCTGCACAGAAACTCTGCATTTATGGGATAGTCCTGAGGGCTGGGAGGAGTTCACTTCTTTCTCCAGAAGGAATTGGAGCCAAGCCAGTGGGTCAGGCACAATGTTCCCTGCTGGAATTATCTATTGATACCTAAACCTTTCCACAGACAAATGGTATTTTTGTTTTCTTTCAGGGTTATGTTATCCAGAAAAAGGAGAAAAAGCCAAGTCTGGAACCAGATAAACCAGCAGAAGATATCTACACGTAAATATTTGAAGTATTTCTACTAGTGTGCATAACAGAAATTGGTTTTCAGGTGATAATATCAAATGTGTGTTTTACAGATATGAGGAATTTCATCCTTTCTTGTTTTCTCAACATTCAAAATGTCCCTACTTGGAATTTGACTCATTCAATAAGGTACAGTGCTTTTGCTGATGCTGTACTTGAGTGCTTGAATTGACTGCTGCTAAAAGGAGTAATTAAAACATGCAGGGGTTGTTAATGAAAGCAGAGACCTTGGAAGGGATGAATCATTTTATGGAGGAATGTTTGGTGAGAAAAAGGCACCCCAGCAGGGCTGGGGCTGCAGCTGGGCAGTGCTGGCTCCTGAGCTCAGCCCTGCAGCCAGGAGGTGAAGCTCCAGCAGAAAATGCCAAATGTTTGTTCTGCAGAGTGGAGTCTGGGTTGTGTCCTGGGTAACAGCTGTGGCAGGCACCACATCTGCACTCCTGCTCCTGCTCTGAAAGCCTCAGAGCTCTTGTTTAGGGTTTGCTGGGCATTGTCCTTTCTGCTCCTCCACTCATTAACATCTGGGGTCATTAATTGGCTTCTTGTTCTTGATCTCGACTCCAGATTTCCCACTCCACGCTCCTGCCCTGTTCCTGCCTCAGTTTCTGTCATTTCCTTCAGTGATCACAGAGCCCCAGAGTGGTTTGGGCTGGAAGGGACCCAGAGCCCACCAGTGCCACCCCAGCCATGGCAGGGACACCTCCACTGTCCCAGGTGCTCCCAGCCCTGTGTCCAGCCTGGGCTCCAGGGGCAGCCACAGCTGCTCTGGCAATTCCCAATGTCCCCCCCATCCCTGCTCCTGTCCCTCTGTCCTTGTCCTTGTCCCTCTGATGATCTGAACAGCCCCAAACCTTCCTCACCTGTGCTTTGGACCACCAGGAGCAGTTTTTGGGCACTCTGGGGTTTTGTGTTTGTTTAGCTGACCCAGTGAGGCAGCAGGGATTCAGGGCAGACACATCTGGCTGTGCAGCCATTTAATCTGAGCTAAATCAGCTTCTTTTCCATCATTTCTTAGCAAAGCAGGTGAGCCATTGCTTGGGCACTTCTTCCTTCTGTGTTTGCAGTGAGACTCAGCCCTGAGTGTCCTGCTGGACTGCTCCCATGGGAAGGGAAATGGGGAAAGCTCCTGGAGGTTGTCTCAGGCTCTGTCAGCTCTTTTAGTGCTTGGCAGCCCCTTCTGTGCAGGGCCCCTCCTGTGCTGCCCTCAGTCAGGCCAGCCTGGGCATTCTCCAACCTCAGTCTCTCCTGCAGGCCACAGATGAGTTCTACTCCAAGCTGGAGGGGCAGAAGATTGACCTGAAGGCCTTGCAGCAGGTGAGTCCTGACCCACGTGGATGCTCCCACATCTCCAGAGGCTTCTTCAGTGATTGCCTGGTGCCTTTTGGTAATGGCATCAGATAATCACTGCAAGGTTACATATAAATATAAATATAATATAACTATAATATAACTATAACTATAACTATAAATATAAATATAACTATAAATATAACTATAAATATAAATATAAATATAAATATAAATATAAATATAAATATAAATACATTTTTAATATTAAATGTTTTTATGTATATTTTTGCCATTTTGTGCTTAAAAGGAAAAACAAGCATTGAAGAAACTTGAAAATGTCCGTAGGGACCACGAGCACAGGCTGGAAGCTCTCCAGCAGGCTCAGGTAAGGCAGATTTTGGGTTTTCATTAAAAAGTGCGTGATCACCCCACCATGGGATGGTTTGGCTGGGAGGGAGCTTCAATCCCACGCAGCTCCAGGGGCAGGGACACTTCCACTGGGGCTGGATCTTCTCCGGTGCCACCTCTCCAGTCCATCCCTGCATTTCTCCACCACTGCTTCCATTTCCTAACGCCTGCTGCTGAGCCGTGCTCGGCTGCCCTGCTGCAAGCTGCTCCTGTCCCAAGGAAGCCGATCAGCTGAAGGGGGAGCTGATCGAGGTGAACCTGGCGGTGGTGGACAGGGCCATCCAGGTGGTGCGCAGCGCCCTGGCCAACCAGATCGACTGGAGCGAGATCGGCGCCATCGTCAAGGAGGCCCAGGCCCAGGGCGACCCCGTGGCCTCGGCAATCAAAGAGTTAAAGCTGCAGACAAACCACATCACCATGCTGCTGAGGTGAGTGCCCTGCAGCAGGGGCTCAGAGATTTTAAAATACCCCAGAATAGCTTTTTTATACCCAGAAGTTTTGGTGTAAGAGCTGGGACGTGGCAGAGTTAATCTGTGAATTTTTGGTTACCTCGCTTTCAGAAGTGACAGTCTATTCTGTAAACTTGTTTTCAGTCAGTTCCTTGGATTGGAAAAATTGGGCTCTTTATCTTCTGCTTTTGTTTTCTTTTTCCCCCCAAATTTGGCTGACTCCAGGACAAAAAAGGGGTGGCACACAAAGCTTCCTGTGTCTCTAATTGTGAACGGTTTAGAGGCTCCTTGGGCCATTTCTGAACTGCTGAGAGAATGAAATTAAGAGCACATTGCACCAGGGATTGAAAATTAACCAGCTATCTTATCTCAATCTTATGATCTCACGTGTTTTTAGGAACCCCTATGTGTTATCTGAAGAGGAAGAGGAGGAGGATGATGCTGACATAGAGAAGGAAGAAACAGAAGAACCAAAAGGAAAAAAGAAAAAGAATAAAACCAAACAGTTGAAGAAACCTCAGAAAAACAAACCCTTATTGATTGATGTTGATCTCAATTTGTCTGCCTATGCCAATGCCAAAAAGTAAGAATTTTCAGGAAATATTTAGTGTGGTTTTGTAGGATCAGTTTCTCTGGGTGTGGAGGAGGAAGGGTTTTGGGATATCTTGTTAAAAAAAAGAGTTAAAAATTGAAGCAGCAGCCTGTCCTGAACTCTGGGGTGGGAATTCCCTGGTGCAGAGCAGCTGCTCTGTGGCTCACACTGAATTTTCCAGCTCTGCCCATGGAACAAAAGGCAGAGGCCTGGGATGAGGGGGATGGGATGAAGGAGTGGCTCTGCTGGGATTTCAGGACACACATTTGTGTTTCACAGGTACTATGATCACAAAAGACATGCGGCCAAGAAAACTCAGAAGACAGTGGAAGCTGCAGAAAAGGTATTTTGTTTTCCTCTTGGATTTTAGAAGATATTTAAAAGGAAAATCCCTCCCCACTGCTCAGGGGGAAATCCTGAGCTGATCTGAGCAGCCCTAACAAAACATGAAAGGGAAAACCATCACCCAGAGGTGTTTTATTGTTGACATTTGGAGCTCATGGAGGATTGCAGATCCCTGATGGATCCTCCTTTTCCAGTAGCACTGGGAATGCTCAGAGCAGGTGGAGGCACTGACAGACCAGGACTTAGAGGGGAAAATCAGTGGAATCCTTCCCATCCAAGAGCTGATCATCTCAGGGAGCAGCTCTGCAGGGTGCAGGTTTAAGAGCCTGCACTGGGATCAAGTCCAGGCCATTTCCTCCCAACTTTCCCAGTGTTCAGTGGGGAATTCTGGGATTCCTGCTGGGTGCTGATGGTGCTTTCTGTCCAAACAGGCTTTTAAATCAGCTGAGAAGAAAACAAAGCAAACCCTGAGGGAAGTTCAGACTGTCACCACCATCCAGAAGGCCAGAAAGGTCTATTGGCAAGTACAGCTCCACTGTCCTTCTCTTCTGTGTCAGGATGGATCTTCCCTGGTTGGGAGTGCAGCTGTTTGGGATTTCTGAGCTCTGCACTTTGCATGGAGTCTCCTTAAAGAGTCAGAGGGTCCCAGCATGGTTCCAGGGCCAGCAGCCCAGAGCTGCCCCATCCCTGGCAGTGCCCCAGGCCAGGCTGGGTGGGGCTGGGAGCAGCCTGGGGCAGTGGCAGGTGTGCTCCAGGGGGGCTGGATCATCTTCAAGGTCCCTTCCAACCCAAACCCAAACCATTCTGGGCTTCTGGGCTTTAAAAAGCAACAAACCTCAAAGCTTTTCATTGTTAAAATAAAAATAAATAGGAGGGTTGTGCTTCTTGTTCCATGTCCAAATCTCTTGTTCCACGTCCTAATCTCCCTGATGCTGTGGTTGTCCCATGCCTTGTTTTTATGTCCCAGGCCTGTGGATGGGAGTAAAAAATATTTCCAGTCTCATAAATTGCAGGTGCTGAGATGGATATTCTGAGTTTGGTATCTAAACCCACCTGTGCAATGTCCTGTTAGTTCCAGGTGTCACTGACACCGTGGATTTGCTGTATTTGGCAGGTTTGAGAAGTTCCTGTGGTTCATCAGCTCTGAGAATTACCTGGTGATTGCTGGCAGGGATCAGCAGCAGAATGAGCTGATCGTGAAGCGCTACCTCAAACCGGGTGAGCCCAGGGGGCCACGGGGGGCTCCCTCCTATCCCCACCTCTGGGGGTGGCCAGGAGGGACAGGGGAGGGTCCCTGGATCCAAGGGAGTTGTGGTGGGGGGAGTTCCGCTGGTGCCACGGGGTGAGAGCAGCTGGGTGGGCTCCCCTCAGGAGCAGAGGAGCTGATTCTGCCTGGGACAGGGATGGGCTGAAAGGCTTCTGTGGGGTGCTGCTCACAGAACTGGGAAATACAACATTTACCATTTGTACGTTCCTAAAACCATAAAGGAAAGGAGCTCTCAAATCTTCTATGTGCTGGTGTTCACAGGGGTCCCAGCATGAGGGAGGAGATGAGAATCTTGACTCTGTGTTTCAGAAGGCTGATTTATTATTTATGACCTATATTATATTAAAAGAAAATGATACACTAAAACTATACTAAAAGAATAAAAGAAAGGATTCATCATAAGGCTTGAAAGGAATAGGAAAGGAATGATAATAAAATCTTGTGACTGACCAGAGAGTCTGAGACAGCTCACTGTGATTGGCCATTAATTACAAACAACCCCGTGAGACCAATCCCAGATGCCCCTGTTGCATCCCACAGCACAGATAACCATTGTTTTTCTTTCCCTCTGAGGCCTCCCAGCTGCTCAGGAGAAAAATCCTGGCAAAGGGATTTTTCAGAAAGTATTATGGCTACACTTCTGTGTGCCCAGCCTGCCCCTTGCAGCCAGACCAGGCATGTCCATGGGACATGAGGGGTTCCCTGGCTGCCCCTTGCAGCCAGACCAGGCATGTCCATGGGACATGAGGGGTTCCCTGGCTGCAGGGGTTTGATCTGAGGGGACTCTCTGTTGCCAGGGGACATCTACGTGCACGCGGATCTGCACGGAGCCACCAGCTGCGTCATCAAGAACCCCTCAGGTACCTGTGGAGCCCCGGGGACAGGAGCTGGCTGATCCCTTGCATGGGCTCAGTCCTTGCTGGAGGCTGCAGGGCCGGCTCTGAAGGCTCTGGGTGTTGCAGGGGAGCCCATCCCGCCGCGGACGCTGACGGAGGCGGGGACCATGGCCCTGTGCTACAGCGCCGCCTGGGACGCCCGCGTGGTCACCAGCGCCTGGTGGGTGTCCCACAGCCAGGTGAGCGCTCAGGCACAGCCCAGGGGCTGCCAGGGCACCCAGGCACGGGGCATGGCTGGGGCACACTTGTGTGTGAGTGAGAGTGGGGAGAGCACACCAAAGGGTGATGCTTTTGTTCAGGCCTCAGGTTCAGCTTTTGTATTTGCACATCCTGTGCTGCTTTAGTGGGAGGGTCTGGGCTCCATATCAGGGATGGTTCTGATGAGGGGCAGTTCTGAGCTCTGTGCACAGAGCAGGGACACAAAACAATTCCTGCTCCAGCTGGGCACCAAGGACAAATGACCCAAATCTCAGCCCCAGAGCACAAACCCCGTGGGCTGGAGAGAGAAAAACAAGCAGGGTGGGACTGCCTGGGCTAAAGCTGGAATGGGACAATGAACTGCAAGGTGCAAATGGAGCAGAACTGATCCCAGGGACAGAGCCCGTGCCCGGCCGTGCATTTTGGGGCCATTTTGGTTGATCTTGGGTGCAGCCCTGGCTGGGCTCTGGTGCTGCCCAAGGTGGATCCATGGAGGAGATGCTTTGGATAAATCCCTGCTTTATTCTGGAGCTCCATCCAGCCCCTGCTCTGTGTCAGCCTGCACAACCCTTCACATAATTTCTCCCTGAATGCTCCTGAGTAGATCCTGGCTTTATTTCCTGAGTTACTCACCCAGGACTCCTAAAACTCAGTGCTGGTGGGTTGAAACATCCCTTAGGAAAACTCCCTGCTAAGGAGAGGAAGAGCCCCTTGGATCTGGAGTCCTGCAGAGCTGTTCCAGTTCAGCTCCTGTTGAGCCCATGTTTCTCTTGGTGCTGTTGTCACCTATGCTGGCCTTCTGTCACAGAGAGTTTTTACAGTTTCTTGTGGTTTTGTTTTAGGTTTCTAAAACTGCCCCCACAGGAGAATATCTCACTACTGGCAGCTTCATGATCCGAGGTGAGGCCCAGGGCAGCAGTGGGATGTTGTTTTGTGTTCCCAAAGGTGCTGGGCTGTCCTGCAGGGGCAGCAGATCCCACTCTTCTCCCAGAGCTCTGTTGGGAATGGCTCAGTCTGGGTATCAGGCAGCTGCAGCAGCAGTTTGAGCTGAGCCCTGGGCAGGAGTTCATTAACTCAGCTGCTTTTGAGCTCTCCTGTTCTCATCCCAGAGATAAAAAAGCCCCAGTGTAATTTTTTGGTAGCCTAAAGCCTCTAATAAAAATGAATTTTGGAAGTACATCCTGCAGCATGGCTGCTAAACCTCCTCATGAGACTCTCCCTTTGTTTTTCAGGGAAAAAGAATTTCCTTCCACCTTCCTATCTGATGATGGGCTTCAGCTTCTTGTTTAAGGTACAGCTTTTCCCAAGCAGCTCCTGCTGGCTTTTGTAATTTGCTTTGAGCTGCAGGAGGTTTATTTTCTGCATCTTGCTTATCAGTGTATTCCCAATTACTTCTTTTCCCACTGGGAAAAATCCCATAAAGAGCTTCTTGCTGATGATGGCTCTGGGCTGAGATGGAAGTGGAAGCAGTGTCTGCACTCCAGACAGCCTCTGGTTCCTGCCTCTGCCAGGGCTGCTCTCCCAGCTCTGTTTGCAATCTGCACATTCCTGTGTGCCACCCTGACTCGTGGGCTTGGCACACTTGGCTCTGCTTGCATTTTCCTGCCTTTTGATGGCAAGAGGTGTTAAAGGGGAAGGAGGAGCTGAGGGAGGTGTTGTGTGAGCACTGCCAGGCTGACCCAGAGCTCCTGGTGTGCAGGTGGATGAGAGCTGTGTGTGGAGGCACCGCGAGGAGAGGAAGGTCAAGGCCCAGGATGAGGAGCTGGACACGGTTTCCAGCAGTGCCAGTGAGCTGGTGGCTGAGGACGTGGAGCTCTTAGGTACAGGGGGCACTGGGGGGCTGTGGGGGCTCCTGGGGGTCCCTCAGGCTGAGGACGTGGAGCTCTCAGGTACAGGGGGCACTGGGGGTCCCTCAGGCTCTGGGGGATCCCAGTTTGGATCACTGATAGGACAATGGGGAGTGGTCTCACACTGACACAGGGCAGGGATGGGTGGAATATTGGGAAGGAATGCTGGCTGGGAGGGTGGGCAGGCCCTGGCACAGGTGCCCAGAGCAGCTGGGGCTGCCCCTGATCCCTGGCAGTGCCCAAGGCCAGGCTGGGCAGGGCTGGGAGCAGCCTGGGACAGTGGGAGGTGTGGGTGGCACTGGAAGGGCTTTCATGTCCCATCCAACCCAAACCAGCCTGGGATGATGGATCAGTTTGGTGTTCTGTGTTTTCCTGCCCTGGGGGCCCCAGATGGAGGAGACAGCAGCAGTGAGGAGGAAAAAGCTGAGGCTGAGGCACCTCCTGAGGGTGAGGAAGCTCCAGAGGATGTGGAAGCTCCAGAGGATGTGGAAGCCACAGCTGAGAGCAGCCAGGGTGAGCAGGGAGGAGGGAACACTCCTGCTCCAGAGGCTGACTCCGAGGAGGAGGATGGAGACTCTGAGGAGGAACATCCAGAGCCCCAGCGGGAGGTGAAGGAGGAAGAGGTGAATTATCCAGACACCACCATTGACCTGTCACACCTTCAGCCCCAGAGGTGAGAGGAGCAGCAGCTGGGGCACCTGGGGGTGTCCTGAACACTGCCAGGACAAGGCTGGGGTGTGCTGCCATCCCTTCCTTCCACGCTCAGCAGGGGGAATGCTGGGAGGCTGAGCCCTGAGCTGCCTGTGCTCTGCTCAGCCTGTGGGGGGGCTCAGCTCCCTGCAGCCCCTGGGGCTCCTTGCAGGGTGCAGGGAGCAGGGACTGGGTGGGTGCTCATGGGGAGCTGCACACGGGGGCTCCCGTGGTGCCCAGGCTGTGTTTGGTGCTTGTGTGTGAGAGAGGAGCTGGCAGGGAGCTCAGATTGTTTTCTGAAGTGAACCCAGTGTTCCTGCCTTTCCCAGCCTGCAAAGCTGGGACTGCCAAGCTCTGGAAAGCTGAAAGAGCCAGGCTGCTGAAGTCTGGGCTGTGTCCATGGTGAGCTGTCCTGCATCTGCTGATGAGCTCCTTTTGCATCTCCCCACAGATCCCTGCAGAAAACCATGCCCAGAGAGGAGGAGCCCAGCCTGGTAAGGTCCCAGCTCCTGGGGGTGGCCCAGAGCAGTGGGAGCTGCTGGGCAGGACCTGCCCTGAGCTGCCTTTGCCTCCTCAGGGTGACAGCAGGGCCCAGGGCCGCAGGCATCTCTCTGCCAAGGAGAGGAGGTGAGAGCCAGGGCTGCTCCAGGCAATCCCAGCATGCTTTGCCTTGGAAGGGACCTCAAATCCCACCCAGTGCCACCCCTGCCATGGCAGGGACACCTCCCACTGTCCCAGGCTGCTCCCAGCCCATCCAGCCTGGCCTTGGGCACTGCCAGGGATGCAGGGGCAGCCCCAGCTGCTCTGGGTCGCTGCCTCCTCCCCGTTGTCCATGCTGCATTTGCAGGGAGCTGCTGCTCCGGCCTTTGGCACAGTGGTACTGCTGGGCTGGAGAGGGTTCTGAGGAGGGGCTGTGCCCAGTTCCCTGGGTCCCTGTGGCAGGGAAGGGGTGGGAATGCTCAGGAGAGCAGCAGCCTCTCCTCTCTCAGCACAACACACGAGGGTGTTGGGATTGTTCTCCTTAGGGAAATGAAGAAAAAGAAGCAGCAGAACAACTCTGAGAACCTGGAGCTGTCTGAGGAGAAGCAGAAGGAGGCAGAGACAGAGACCCAGCCTGTGGCTGCTCCCAACTGCCCCAAGGCAGCTCCAGCCCCTCAGCCCATCAAACGGGGCCAGAAGGTGGGCATGCAAACAGGGACAGCAATGCCAGCTGTCCCAGACAGCCGTGGTGCTCGGAGGGTCTCAGATGGGGCTGGGGGTGAGCACAGAGCTCCCTGGAACCAGCCCCTTGCTGCTGGTGACCTGCTCTGAAAGTCTGGGATACTGGGAAGGAAAGAGCATCTGTGGCTGCAGTTCTCTGCTGAGATTTGTCATTTCTGAAGCTGTTGGTGTTTCCTCCTGCAGAGTAAAATGAAGAAGATGAAGGAGAAGTACAGGGACCAGGACGAGGAGGACAGGGAGCTCATCATGAAGCTGCTGGGGGTGAGGGGGAGCTGTGCCCTCCCCGGGGTGTGGGGGCTCTGTCACCAGCCCTGACCACCTGTGCCACCACAGTCTGCAGGCTCCAACAGGGAGGACAAAGGGAAAAAAGGGAAGAAGGGCAAGACAAAAGAAGAGGCAGCGAAGAAGCAACAGCAGAAACCCAAACCCCAGCGTCGTGCAGCGGGAGGGGGCAAGGAGAGCCTGCCCGCAGGAATTGTGCTGCACGAGGCACAGGAGGCAGGCCTGGATGAGCTGCAGGAGGACAAGGTGAGGACTGGGATGGGAAATGGGATGGTGGAGCAGGAGGGGAAGGTGAGGAACAGGGTGGGAAGGTGAGCAGGAGGGAAGGTGAGCAGCAGGAGGGAAGGTGAGCAGCAGGAGGGAAGGTGAGCAGGAGGGAAGGTGAGCAGGAGGAGGGAAGGTGAGCAGGAGGGAAGGTGAGCAGGAGGAGGGAAGGGGAGCAGCAGCAGGGAAGGTGAGCAGGAGGGAAGGTGAGCAGCAGGGAAGGTGAGCAGCAGCAGGGAAGGTGAGCAGGAGGGAAGGTGAGCAGCAGGAGGGGAAGGTGAGCAGCAGGAGGGGAAGGTGAGCAGCAGGAGGGAAGGTGAGCAGCAGGAGGGAAGGTGAGCAGGAGGGAAGGTGAGCAGGAGGGAAGGTGAGCAGGAGGAGGGAAGGTGAGCAGGAGGGAAGGTGAGCAGGAGGGAAGGTGAGCAGGAGGGAAGGCGAGCAGGAGGGAAGGGGAGCAGCAGGAGGGAAGGTGAGCAGCAGCAGGGAAGGTGAGCAGCAGCAGGGAAGGTGAGCAGCAGCAGGGAAGGTGAGCAGCAGGAGGGAAGGTGAGCAGGAGGGAAGGTGAGCAGCAGCAGGGAAGGTGAGCAGCAGCAGGGAAGGTGAGCAGCAGCAGGGAAGGTGAGCAGCAGCAGGGAAGGTGAGCAGCAGGAGGGGAAGGTGAGCAGCAGGAGGGAAGGTGAGCAGCAGGAGGGAAGGGGAGCAGCAGCAGGGAAGGTGAGCAGCAGCAGGGAAGGTGAGCAGCAGGGAAGGTGAGCAGGAGGAGGGAAGGTGAGCAGCAGGAGGGAAGGGGAGCAGGAGGAGGGAAGGTGAGCAGCAGGAGGGAAGGTGAGCAGCAGGTGGGAAGGTGAGCAGCAGGAGGGAAGGTGAGCAGGAGGAGGGAAGGTGAGCAGCAGCAGCAGGGAAGGTGAGCAGCAGCAGGGAAGGTGAGCAGCAGCAGGAGGGAAGGGGAGCAGGAGGGAAGGTGAGCAGCAGCAGGAGGGAAGGTGAGCAGCAGGGAAGGTGAGCAGCAGGAGGGGAAGGTCAGCAGGAGGGAAGGTGAGCAGCAGGAGGGAAGGTGAGCAGCAGGAGGGAAGGTGAGCAGCAGCAGGGAAGGTGAGCAGCAGCAGGAGGGAAGGTGAGCAGGAGGGAAGGTGAGCAGCAGCAGCAGGGAAGGGGAGCAGCAGCAGGGAAGGTGAGCAGCAGCAGGGAAGGTGAGCAGCAGGAGGGAAGGTGAGCAGCAGCAGGGAAGGTGAGCAGGAGGAGGGGAAGGTGAGCAGCAGGAGGGAAGGTGAGCAGCAGCAGGGAAGGTGAGCAGCAGGAGGGAAGGTGAGCAGCAGCAGGAGGGAAGGTGAGCAGCAGGAGGGAAGGTGAGCAGCAGGAGGGGAAGGTGAGCAGCAGGAGGGAAGGTGAGCAGCAGGAGGGAAGGTGAGCAGCAGCAGGGAAGGTGAGCAGCAGCAGGGAAGGTGAGCAGCTCTCTCCTCTCCTCCCGTGCCCGTGTGTCTGCCCTGGCTCTGTAGCTCTGACCAGGAGGCTGAGCAGCTCCCATGGATTCTGGGCACTGTGGGGAGCTCTGTGTCTGCTCCCGCTGAGTTCCCAGAGCAGCCCAGAGCCCTGCAGCAATCCCTGTGCTCGTCCTGTTGCCAGCACAGGCAGATCTGGGGCTCGGAGCAGCCCCGAGGCTCGGGTTCGCCCAGCAGCTCCCCCTGAGCTGGGTGTGCCCAGCTCCCAGCCCCGCTGCCGCTGGCATTTGCTATCTCTGAGCAAATCTCCTCCTCCCAGATTTGCTATCTCTGAGCAAATCTCCTCCTCCCAGCTCGGCGTGTGCCAGGCAAATGAGAGGTTGGAAAGAAACTCCACCCACGGCAGTGCCGCTCTCACCTTGGTTGTGAAAGCAGCTCAGTTCTGTTTGCAGGGACAGTGGGGCGTTCTGGGGCTGCTGAATAAAGAATTCCTTGGGGACAGGGCAGGCAGGAGCTGCTCTGTGGTTTCTGCAGGCCTGATGAGTTCTCTGTTTGTGTGTGCAGGAGGAGCAGGAGCAGGAGCAGCCAGGACTGGAGGTAAAGGCTCAGCTCTGTAAGGGTGAGGTGGGGCTGTGCTCCGGCTGGGACTGGGCCATGGGGAGCCCTCCAGGACTGCTTGAACGCACCTTAATTGTGGTTTAAAAATTAATCTCATGAAAATGAACCTCCATGCCTGCCCTGCTCATCTCCACATCCCCCACAAACCCAGAGCTGGCTCCAGGGATGTTTGCCCTTGGTTTTTGCCTTGGTGGCTCTGGGCTGGAGGATGACACAGTGAGCAGTGCAGGTCCTCCTCTAGTTTGAAGTTTATTTACATATCAAATTGCTTCAAACTTTTCTGTAATTACTTTTGTGTAATTACAGGCTGTGGCTGTTGCCCAGGGCTGGGAATAAGTGAATTCCTTTAAATTCCTCCATGGAGGAGGACAAGGGTGTCTGCTGGGGGGAGCTTTGGGTGACCCTTGGCCCAAGCCCAAGATCCAGGGCAGGATGTGATTTTAGTGATGGAACGGATGGGTCCCAGATCCTGGCTGGGGCATTCCCTGGCAGTCCGTGCTCATGGAGCCACGGGAGGGCTCGGTCTGGAAGGGCCCTGCAGGAGGGCTGAGCAGGGCCCAGAGCAGCTCTGTGTGTCCCAGGAGAGCCAGGCCCTGCTGGACTCCCTGACGGGGCAGCCCCACCCCGAGGACATCCTGCTCTTTGCTGTCCCCATCTGCGCTCCCTACACAGCCATGGCCAACTACAAGTGAGTGGGGCCCCTTCCCGGGAGGGCACGGGCTGGCTGTGTGGCACTGACAGCGCCTTTCCCGCGGGCAGGTACAAAGTCAAGCTCACGCCGGGCACGCAGAAGAAGGGCAAAGGTACAGTGTGAGAGCCCCGAGCCCCTCTGTGCTCTGCCTGCTCAGGCCGGGGCTTTCCAGGCTCTTTCACTCTTCCCTGGCTTTTTGCAGCCGCCAAGATTGCCTTGCACAATTTCATGCAGTCCAGAGAGGCCAGTGCCCGAGAGAAGGATCTGTTCCGCAGCGTCAAGGTGAGCCCGGCCCGCAGGGGCCACGGGAGCCATTTGGGGGGAAATGCTGCCACACTGGGGGCTGCTGGGCTCTAGCAGGGGAGTTTGTGCTCCTGGGGAGGGTCAGAGAGCCCTGCAGGGGTTTGGGGTGGAAAGGATCTTAAAAATCCATGGGCAGGGACATTGCCACTATCCCAGGCTGCTGCAGGCCCCATCCAGCCTGGCCGTGGGCACTGCCAGCTCCTGTGGGCAGCTCTGCTGCCCGTGAGAGCCTCAGGGGGAGCGCTGTGCATTGTGCATTGTGTCACTGTGTGACAGCAGCAGCGCCTCCCAGGGAACCCTCTGGGCTTGGAGTGGGAATTCTGCAGCAGGGCCGGAGCTGGCACTGGCAGCTGAGGCTGGAGATGTCCTGGTGCTCCCCAGGGCCAAGGGCAGCATCAGCCCAGAGCTCCACAAAGGTTTTCCTGCTGTGGCCACCTTCTCCTCTCCCCTGTTCCCCAGGACACAGACCTGTCAAGAAATATTCCTGGGAAGGTGAAAGTGTCTGCACCTCACCTCCAGAACATGAAGAGGAAGTGATTCCATGCTGGGGGCTGGGACAGACGGACACAGACCCAGCACCAGGACTGAATCCCTGCACCCAGGGCCTGCATTCCTGCTGCTTTAGCTGGACTCTGATACAAACTGCAGATAAATGTGGAATTAAATTGCTGGCATTTGGTCAGGAATGTCCTCCCCTGCTGCTGCTGCTTCTCTGTTCGAGCGCTGGGCAAAGGCTCTGGAGTGTGGGGCAGGAGAATTCCAGGGTGTTCAATGCCAGAGCCTGCAGGAGGGCAGTGCCAGGGGAGGAAGCTTCCTTTGGGAAGGTGGAATTGTGTTTCCCCCCAGACATTCCCTGGCTGTGGAGAGAGCAAGGTGCAGGCCCAGCTTCCCTGGGGAGGGGAGGAAGAGCAGGGCTGGGAGTCAGGAAAACCCCAGAGATCTCTCAGGAATTACAGCACAGGAATTGTTCTACAAGTCAACGTTTTTAATTAGTTTTTCAAGACAGCTTAAAACATGATTCCCCCTTCCCCACAGCAGCACAGCCTGGCCCTGTCCCCCGTGTCCCCTCTCCATGTCCCTGCAGCCAGGGGACAGCCAGGGAGCTCCACAGGGCTGGGAACAGGCACAGACACTCCCAGTTACTCGCAGGGCAGAATATCTGCTACCTAAGGTTCACAACTCAAGTTCCACAACATAAAAATTCAAAAAAAAAAAACCAAAACCAAACTACAGCCAAGCAGAAAGTAGTGGTGCTTTAACATCTCAAGGTTTACGACAGTTTATCGACCGACAACGGGACAACTTCCTGATCCTGCTCCTGACTCCCACATCCTGCTTCTCTGACCTGAGGCCTCTGTGAAGCTGTGGGCTGAGCAGCACAGGCTCACTGCTCACTCCCGAGCCCTGCTGTGCTCAGCATCCCCAGCTCTGCCCCCATCGACACCCCCGCTCTCGGGGCGGCCTCACAACCCCACACCTGCTCACAGCTGAGGCTCAGGCTCATCTCCTCTGGCATCAAATACATTTATTGGAACATCTCACACGAAAATAGGTTCTCTCTAGGCCATTCACATGCACGGGAGGGCGAGAAGCAGCTACCTACACACAGAGGGTGGGCACGGGCCGGGCCGGGCTCAGGAGCCCGAGGTGTTGTTGCTGCCGAAGCGCTGGTTCACGCTGTGCAGGAGGTGCTTGGGCAGGCAGTGCCACGAGCTGGCCAACAGCTCCTTGAAGCAAATCACGGCCTCCAGGCACAGCCTGCAACACAGGGACAACAGGCTGCACTGGAGCCCCAGCACAGGCTCTGCAACACAGGGACAACAGGCTGCACTGGAGCCCCAGCCCAGGCTCTGCAACACAGGGACAACAGGCTGCACTGGAGCCCCAGCACAGGCTCTGGCAGCAGGGACAGGCTGCACTGGAGCCCCAGCACAGGGTCTGTCACAGCAGGGACAGGCTGCACTGGAGCCCCAGCACAGGGTCTGCAACACAGGGACAACAGGCTGCACTGGAGCCCCAACCCAGGGTCTGCAACACAGGGACAACAGGCTGCACTGGAGCCCCAGCACAGGGTCTGCAACACAGGGACAACAGGCTGCACTGGAGCCCCAGCACAGGGTCTGCAACACAGGGACAACAGGCTGCACTGGAGCCCCAGCACAGGCTCTGGCAGCAGGGACAGGCTGCACTGGAGCTCCTGCCAGAGGTGCCGAGGGAGGGAATGCTCCATGCTCAGCCCTGGCTGCTGCTCTGGCAGCGTTTGGGAGGCAGAAATGATTTCCAGTGTTTTAGGAACACGAACAGGTCTAATGGTAACTCTGCCCCACTTGTCTTAGAATGCCAGAATGGTTTGGGTTGGAAGGACCTTCAATCCCATCCCACTGCAGCCTTTTTCCATGGGCAGGGACACCTTCCACCATCCCAGTGCTGCAGGCCTGGCCTTGGGCACTGCCAGGGATGCAGGGGCAGCCACAGCCATTCCCCACTCTCCCAGCAATTTCCCCCTGCCAGTTCCATGCTGAACTCCTGCTCTTACCTTACAAGAGATCGTGGCTGGAGGGAGAACACCAGGATTTCATTACTGTGAGCCTGGAGGGGGGCACAGACAGAGAATTGGTTCTGTGGGATCTCAGCAGGAGCCAGAACAGGGAACACAAGCAGGGAATCCCTGGGTTGGAAGGAGCTTAAAGCTCCTCCCATTCCAGCCTGCCCTGGGCAGGGACAGTGGGGGAACTTTGGGATTTCCCATCTCCCCCTCAGGCCCTGTGTGTGCCCCTTTGTGATCCCCACGAGATCAGCCCTGCACACCCCACGGGAAGGGGAATTCAAAAGCCACTCACAGCTTTGGAATGGGCCAGCAGGTTGTTGGCACAGCCCCCAAAGATGATCACCTCGCCCTCCTCGCTGGCACAGGCCGTGTGCCACAGCCTGCAACAGAGAGCAGCACCCATTGACCCAACCCTCATCCCAGCCTGGCCAGAGGGCAGAACCAGCAAGCAGCAGAGCCTGAACTGCTTCCCCTGGCTCAGGGCACTGCCCCGAGCAGAGCGAGGGAGCCTTGTGTGTCCCATTCCACACTGCTGCACCCCAGGGGCTCTGAACTGCAGGTCAGCAACTCCTGATCCCTCTGGCAGGACCCCGGTGACACCAGCCCTGCCTGGGAGGTGGCAGAGCAAGGACACTGGGTCCAGTTAGCTCTGCTGTGGCACTCACAGCTCGGAGCCCTCTGCAGCCAAATCAAACCCTAAATCCCAGAACCAAACCCTAAACCCCGAGATCAAACCCCAAATCCCAGAACCAAACCCCAAATCCCAGAACCAAACCCTAAATCCCAGAACCAAACCCCAAATCCCAGAACCAAACCCTAAACCCCGAGATCAAACCCCAAATCCCAGAACCAAACCCCAAATCCCAGAACCAAACCCTAAATCCCAGAACCAAACCCCAAATCCCGAGATCAAACCCCAAATCCCAGAACCAAACCCTAAATCCTGAGATCAAACCCCAAATCCACCAAACCCCAAACCCAGAACCAAACCCCAAATCCCATAACCAAACCCCCGGTCAAACCCAACCGGAACCAAACCCTAAATCCCAGAACCAAACCTAAATTCCAAGATCAAACCCCAACCCCAGAACCAAACCCCACCGAGATAAACCAATCCCAGACCAAACCAAATCCAGAACCAAACCCCACATTCTGTGCTCCCTGCTGCTTCACAGCTGCCTGCCCTGCAGTTCTGGGAGCAGCCAAGCCCTGCAGCTCTGGGCCAGAGGAAGGGGAGCTGTGAGGAGGCTGCAGGCTCCTCTCCCTGGCAGCCACACCAGGGCTTCCACAGCCCTTCTGTCCCCAGCTCCAGGGAATTGGCTGCCATACCTTGGTTTTTCAGAGTAGTTGTGCTCAAACTGTACCCACTCGTTCTTGCTGATACAATAAATCCAGGCATCACCTGAAAACAAGCAAAATTCCCAGATAAAATCAGGATTCTATCAGTTCTGGAAGCTGCTGCAAAATAGAAATACTCTGGTGTAGCACATCCCATTTCTGTCCTTGGATAAATCAAATATTTTAGGAAAAACCTTATAAAACACTGGCTCCTGTTGTGTTTCATGTAATAGAGATTTATGGGGGTGAAGGGGGAGAATTGTAAAGCTGTCAGCAATTGCAATTTGCACTTTTAGATACACTTTTACAGCAGATCAATTGCTGGAAGTTCTGGTGTCTCCACACCCTCAGCAGCTCCTGCTGTGTGGAGAGAGGAGCTGGAGGGATTTAGAAGGAATTCAAGGCAACCATTGCAGCTCCTGTGCAGAGCTGCTCCACCACCAAACCCCTCTGGAATGACTTACTCAGGGGCTGCTTGTTGGTGGTGAAGCCTCCGAAGAGGAAGAGGTGATCCGAGGAGATGGGCGTTAAGGAATGCCACGAGCGGCCCACGGGGCAGACGCCTTGGCTGAGTCTGCATTGCAAGAAAAACGCCCAAATCACATCAGGGACACCAAAACCCCTCTCTCTCCCCTGATTGTTCCTCAGCTCTCTGCAGGACACTGCAGTGACCCAAGGACAAGGTGAATTCCTTTAGACACAGGAATTTCAGGCAGATCACGTTGAGCACGCACATTTCGTTCCACTCCCACGTGTCCAGGTTCAGGCAGTAGAAGTCGTTCATCCTGGACTCCTGCGAGAGAGCAGAGCGGGCTCAGCCCCAGCCCTGCCCGTGCGGCTCCAGCACCCGGAGCGGGGCCGCCCTGACCCTTTACCCTTACCCGGTATCGGCCCCCGAACACGAAGCCCCGGTTCCCCAGCGTGGCACAGGCGTGGGCGGCGCGCGGAGACGGCGTCTTGCCCTGGGGACGGGGACGGGGACGGGGACGGGGATGGGGACAGGGACAGGGACGGGGACAGGGATGGGGACAGGGAGGGGGACAGGGACAGGGACAGGGATGGGGACAGGGAAAGGGATGGGGACAGGGATGGGGGACAGGGATGGGGATGGGGACAGGGACAGGATGGGGACAGGGATGGGGACAGGGATGGGGACAGGGAGGGAGGACAGGGAAGGGGAGGGGGACAGGGATGGGGACAGGGATGGGGACAGGGATGGGGACGGGAAGGATGGGGATGGGGATGGGGATGGGGACAGGGATGGGGACAGGGATGGGGACAGGGATGGGGACAGGGACGGGGACAGGAGGGACGGGGATGGGGACAGGGACGGGGACAGGGATGGGGACAGGGACAGGGACGGGACAGGGATGGGGACAGGGATGGGACAGGGACAGGGACAGGGATGGGGACAGGGACAGGGAAGGGACAGGGACAGGGAAGGGACAGGGACGGGGACAGGGACAGGGACAGCACAGGGACAGGGACAGCACAGGGACAGCACAGGGACAGGGACAGGGACAGGGAAGGGACAGGGTCAGCACAGGTCAGCACCAGGGCACAACAGAGCCCCAGCCCAACCCACACTCACAGCCAGCAAGGATCACAGGGAAAAGCACAGCCACTAAATCACCCTGTGTGCAGTTTGCTGATGGATGGAAGGTCAGGGAACCCATTAAAAATGGGGTTTATTTCTTCCCTCTTCAAGTGTATAAATTGTGCTTTTGTATAAATTCTGTAAATGAGGCAGTGACATCATAAATCCTTCAGTTCATAAATAATGAGTGTCCCAGGCCAGGCTGGACAGTCTGGAGCACCCTGGGATAGAGGGAGGTGTCCCTGCCATGGCAGGGCTGGGACTGGATGAGATTTAAGGTCCCTTCCCACCCAAGCCATTCTGGGATTTCCATTAAACACCATTTCCACTTTCCTTGAGTTTCTGAACCACTTGAGACCTGTATGAAGCAAGCAGGGCAATTCTTTGGCAATCTGGAGCTCCTTGTCTCACATTTCACTTCCTCCAACCCTGTGGCAACCCCAGCCCATTTCCCTGTTCCTGCACACTCCACATGTGTGTATTTGCAATTAGCAGGGACAGGAACCAAGCCTGCCCTGGCACTGGGGGTGACAGCAAACCCCACTGCCCTGCAGCTGCAGCACCAACCAAGGCACGAGACAGGAAAAAATGGATGCAGACCGATCTAAAGAAAAAGCAAATTTCCTCTTTTGGCAGAGTGGATCTGTCTAAATGAATGGTTTAAATTCATTGAGACAGATGCACTGTCTAAATGAGCACTCCTAAATACCAAGAACACTCCTAAATACCATTACTGAGCTGTGACTTAATTAAATGACAGCAAGCCATTAATTACCGTGGTTATGGGCTGGCTCCAAGTGAAAGTCTCAAGGTCCAGAACATGAACGTGGTCGTTCCACCCTCTAGGAAGACCTGAATTCTTAAAAAAAAAAAACATAAAAAAGCAACAAGTTTTTACAAGCAGTGCTGAAATATTAAAAGTTGCACATTAAATTATGTTATATAAATTAGAAGATGAATATTCAATTATTGAAGAAATGGCTTCCAGGGATACTTACCCAAAAAGAAGTTTCATCAAATTCAAATGATCCTCGTTGCTTCCCTTCGGGAAAATAGCCATAGCCTCCAAAAAATATCAGCCTGCAGGAAAACAGGGAGCAAGAGCTGTGAGAAATCCTGTTATTGTAGATATAACTATAAATATCAATGCTGTGCTCAGAAAACCAGGGCAGCTCCTCTGTTTGCTGCCCCAGTGACCCTCCCAGCACAGGGGATCCCTCTGGAGCAGCTCCCAGCTCAGTTCCCAAGCTCTGCTGCCCCTGCAGATGGGAGGCTGTGGGGATGTGCAGCCTGGGCACTGCCCTGTGCCCACGCTGTTCCCCTGCAGCTCAACTGGGAACGGCCCCAGGTTTTACCTCTGGGTTCAGGCTGTGTTAGGGACTGGCAGGGCTCTGCCAGGAATCCCTGCAGGATTATGGAGTGCCAGAGAACCTGCAGCACCTCAGGAACCACCCCCAGCTGCAGCCTGCACACACTCACAGCCACCCCGATGCTATCTATCAGTGTGCTAACGAGGAGCTCACTCCCCACACCAAGGAGCTGAAAAGGCAGCACTGAGGGCAATGCCACAGAACCACGGAGCATCCCCAGCTGGGGGGACACACAGGGGGCTCCCACCCTTCCTGAGTCTCTGCAGCAAATCCCACAGCAGATCCCACAGCAGATCCCACAGCAATCCCACAGCAATCCCACAGCAGATCCCACAGCAGATCCCACAGCAAATCCCACAGCAAATCCCACAGCAGATCCCACAGCAGATCCCACAGCAGATCCCACAGCAGATCCCACAGCAAATCCCACAGCAGATCCCACAGCAGATCCCACAGCAAATCCCACAGCAGATCCCACGGCAGATCCCACAGCAGATCCCACAGCAGATCCCACAGCAAATCCCCACAGCAGATCCCACAGCAGATCCCACAGCAAATCCCCACAGCAGATCCCACAGCAGATCCCACAGCAGATCCCACAGCAGATCCCCACAACAAATCTCCTGAGTGGGAGCTCTCTGATGGAGTGGCCAAGGCAGCACAAGGGTTAAACTCCAAAATCCCAGAATGGTTTGGGTTGGAAGGGACCCTAAATCCCCTCCAGTGCCACCCCTGCCATGGCAGGGACACCTCCCACTGTCCCAATGTCCAGCCTGGCCTTGGGCACTGCCAGGGATCCAGGGGCAGCCACAGCTGCTCTGGCAATTCCAGCCCAGCCAGGAATTCCCAATTCCCAATCTCCCATCCATCCCTGCCCTCTGGCACTGGGAGCCATTCCCTGGCTCCTGTCCCTCCATCCCTTGTCCCCAGTCCCTCTGCAGCTCTCCTGGAGCCCCTTTAGTTCCCCTCAGCTCTCCCTGGAGCCTTCTCCTCTCCAGGGGAGCACTCCCAGCCAGCCCAGGGTGAGGAGGAGGAGGAGGAGGAAGCCAAGAAGGAGCCTCTCCTCTCTGGGGCCTCACCTGTTCTTGTGCACCCACACCCCCAGCTTGTCCTTGCACGAGGGGGGCACCCCCTGGCACTCCACTCTCACCCACTGCAGCACTTTGTCCGTGGATCTGGCATTTAACATGTAGAACTGGGAAAAGAAAGAGATTTTTTCAAACTCACTTCATCAGCTTAAAGCTTGAGTCCACTATTAAAATAGCAACTTTAAATCAACATGTGTAGGTATAAAAATGGTAATAAATGAAAAGTTCTCTTCCTAGCTGAAATGTAGAGCACTGAAAACATTTGCAACAAAAGATGGACTCACAAATCACAAAGTCCTGACCTTTTTCAGGCTCAAACACCTTTTACAGCCCTAACAGGGCTCTGGGCTCTGAGCTCCAAAAGCTGCTGTGGGATACAGGGAAGGTGTGCACAGAGCACAACTGTCTCACAGCTAAAAGCTGGTTCAGAAGTTTACAGCGACATTTTCACAGTCTCACCCCTTCTCTGCATTTATACACTTGTACAGGAAGAGAACCAGCTGCTACACTTACATACAAGAACTGAAATGAAAGAATGCCACGGCAGGAAGGGAAGAAATCAACCTTACAAATGAGGTTTGTTTCAAATTGTCTGCACAAACTCTTCCCAACTCCTTCTCATTTATATTTACACAGGAAATTCATGATCTTATATTTAAATAGATAAATTACAGATTTACATAGACAAAACTATTTAATTTAAGCCACATTGCCGGACTATCAGAAAATATAATTAATTCATTCTGGTTGAAGGGGTGGTGATGGGTCAGTGGTCTTGGAGGACTTTTCCAACCTCAATGATTTTGGGATTCTGGGACTACCACAGACTGCAGGGAACAGAAACACTTCAAGCCACCCCAGATCAGCTCTAGATCAGTTCCTGATATTATTCAGGCAATGCTGGCACCTCCCATCTTTTAAAACGAGCAAACTCAGGGGCAGGGACACAATCCAAGTGCCCAGGGCAATTGCACAAGGACAGGACCGGTGCCAGCTCGGGGTGTTCCTGCAGTGCTGTGGAGCTCCCAGGGCACAACCCCATGGGAAAGGATTCTATTTGATCACATTACTGTTCATTACTCTGTAACTGAGGCAGCGCTGACCTTGTTGGTGTTGCCCCGGGCGTGGTGCCCCCCGAAGAGGTAAAGCACTCTGTCCACACACACGGCACAGCTGCCCGACATGGAGGGGGGCACGTCTCCCTCCGTCTTGCTCTTCTTCCTGCAAAGGCAGCCTGGCATCGCTCCCTGCTCCCAGCCAGCAGCCATGGCTGGGCCCACCTGCAGGGTTGGATCCCCACAGCTCCCTGGGGATATCCAAGTCTGTTCTCCCCACCTTTCCAGATGGAACAGTTCACAAAATGATGGAGGGGTGAGGAAAAGCCAGTTCAGTTAATCCATGGGTTTTCAGGGGGGAGGAATCCCATCTGCCCAGCTCAGGGGGTTGGAATGCTCAGAACCCTCAGGCAGAGAGGATTCACCTGTGTAAGCTGCAGCTTCCCACTTTGCTCCTGCATTTCTCCTGTGTGCAAACACCATCAGCACAGAGACTGCAGCCCGTGCCCCAGGCTGGGCCTGACCCAGGGAGGCTGGAGCACACCTGCAATCCCAATTCCTGCACAGCCAGCACTCAGCAGCTCCTTTGGCTGCACCAGCCTGGAAAAACAACTCCTGGCAAGGCCAAGAGCTCAGCAGGGACTCCCTGGCCACCCCTGGCAGCAGGAGTGGCACAAACACAAATCCCAGCTGCTCTGTCCTGTCCCAGGAACCCCAAAACTCCTCACACTGGTGGGCACAGCTCCCATCCAGGCTGCCTGCCCCAGCTGCCTCTCCTACTTCATCCTGGAAAAACATTTGGGATCCTTTCACAGGAAGAAAAACCCCAAACCTGAAATATTTGACCCACTTTTGTAAGAGTTTGATAGGTGGGAACAAAGTGATCAGGGAATTCTCTCCCTGCTCAGTCCCTTTCCAAGGATTGATCAGATTTTCCCCCAGATGAATGATTTACTGTACCATCTTCCAGTTTCCATGTTGTAGATCCAGATTTCATCCCTAGGCAGGTAGAAGTCATAAAAGCCCCGGACCTGGGCATTCTGCAGAAGGAGAAGCAGGGTTAGAAGGGTTTGGCACAGCAATTTCAGACTCCTGGGAACGCCTGCACCCGCTCTGGGAGCTGATCCCAGCCCAGATCCCAGCAGGAGCAGCGCTGGATGGATGCTTCCCACACTCCCGTGCCTCCCGCCTGCACAATCAGCCCCATTGAGCACCTGCTGGGGACAATCAGCTCCCAGCAGAGCCAGGCAGGGCTGCATGAAGTTAAACTTTTATTTTACAGCCTGAGCCAGGGAGCAGAAATGAGCCAAGAGCTCCCTTTTCCTTCCCCCACCCCTCCCTGACAGGAGTTTACTTTGTCACTGAAATGATTCTGTGGTGCTGCACCCCCCGGTGTGACAGCAGCAAACCCGGCATCCTTTCCACCCCAACAAAATTATTACCACCCGAAATGACAAATTACAAAACCTAATTACAAATTACCACCCAAAAATACAGTTGTGCAAATAAATCACCACTCCCAGGGCGCACAGCTCCAATCAGACAACACTCCCTCCATCACCTTTTGCCAAAGGCAAACGACACCCCAAAAATCCGAGTTACCTGCCAAGCTTTTCACACCTGTGACTTATCCCAGCCTTGCAAAACAGCCCCGAGGGCAAATCTGCTCACTGGAGCTGCTGTGCTCTGGGGGAGGAGTAATTCCCCAGAGTCCTGGATGGATGGATGGATGGATGGATGGATGGATGGATGGATGGATGGATGATGGATGGATGATGGATGGATGGATGATGGATGGATGATGGATGATGGATGGATGATGGATGGTGATGATGGATGGATGATGATGGATGTGGATGATGGATGGATGGATGGATGGATGATGGATGGATGATGATGGATGGATGGATGATGGATGGATGGATGATGGATGGATGGATGGATGGATGGATGATGGATGGATGGATGGATGGATGGATGGATGGATGGATGGATGATGGATGGATGCATGGATGGATGGATGGATGCATGGATGGATGGCTGGATGCATGGCTGGATGCATGGGTGCACGGATGCATGGATGGCACACAGTTCCCGGCTGGGGCCGCTGTACCTTGTATCCTCCCCAGACGTACATGCAGCGCCCGTCGGTGACGGCCACGTGCCCGCTGCGCTCGGCGGGGCTGTCGTTCTCCAGCTGCTCAAAGCCCTCCTCGGCCGGCGCCGGCAGCTCCTCATCCGCCGGCAGCTCCTCGTTCTCATCGGCCATCCTGGGACTGCTGCAGGCACAGGGATCAGCCAGGGCCGGCACAGACCCCCAGCAATCCCACCCTGCGCAGCCCAAACCCTCCTCAGGGCTGTGCCCGTTCCCTGTGCCCATTCCCAGTGCCAGCACCCTCTGGAATAGTGGAACCTTTCCCTGAGATCCTGACCCTCCTTGACACAGTGTGGGGCTTGGAAAAGCCAGAATGAGCTGGAGTCAAAAATATTCCAGGTAGGGATTCCTCACTGGTGCACGGTTTGTGATGCTTACAGTTGCCAACGTGGCTCAAAGTGTCCGTTTTTAAAAATATGTAAAATTTTATCTATAAATACTTTGATTGATTTGCCCAAGGAAGCTGTGGCTGCCCCTGGATCCCTGGAAGTGTCCAAGGCCAGCTTGGAGCAGCCTGGGACAGGGGAAGGTGTCCCTGCCCATGGACGAGAGGAGCATTAAGGTCCCTTCCAACCCACACCATGTCAGACAACCCCACGATGTCAAAAAAACCAATCCAAAGGGGAATAAATTTGACAGCTTTGCCCACAATAGCAGCAAATCCCGGAGCTTTTCAGTGTCTTCCCACAGGACAATGTCCCACAGAAGCAACGTCCCTGCTCCAAACCCCAGGCTGTGCTGGGAAAACCCAGACCCAAAGCCCAGGGAAGCCAAAGAGCCCAAATCTGTGCACCCAAATCCAGGGAAAAGGACCTCAGTGGGACACTCACACCCTGCACTCCCGGCTGGATACTCTGCTGTTCCCACACACCGCTCCTGAGCGGTTTTTGCTGTTTAATTTTAATCACTCCGCCACGGAGACGCTGCACCACCTCCGGGGGGTTATCTGTGAGCTTTAATTACGATTTCTAATTTAGATTAGCAAGCCTTGCCCACAGCCCCGTGAAACCTGCCTGCTTCGAGTTAGCGGTGTCTTCACCGCCTCGGAGAAATAACAGCGATATAATATTTATCTATAATAGGTATGCACAATATTCTGTTATTCATTTTGCCCCTCAGAAACGCTGGGCCGCATCCCTTCAGCCATTTCCCCCTCAGCTCCCCGCAGCCCTGCGGCTCTGCCCGCCCCCCTCACACACCACAGCCGGGGGCTCCTCACGACACCTTCTCCTGTCGCGACATGCCTGAGCGCAGGGTGGGCCCGGCGGGCTCCTCACGACACGCTCAACTGTCGCGACATCGCGGCCGCCCGAGCGCTGCCCGCCGCCGTTACCGGCCCGGCCCGAGCCCGCCCCGCGTCCCTCAGCGCCCCCCGAGCCCCCCGCGGCCCCGGGCCCGTCCCGCTCCTACCGCGGCCCCGCCGCTGCCGCTCCGCCGGCCCGGCCTCCCTCCCTCCCTCAGCGGCGGCCGCTCCGCAACATCCGCCGGGCGGGCGGCACCTTCCGGCGGCAGCGCGCAGGCTCCGGCACCCCGAACCCGGACCGGGCACCGGCACCCCGGGATTAACGCTGCGAGTGTCTGAGGTGCCCCACAATTCACCTGAGGGCATCTGAAATACCCCCCGAACCCAGCCCGGGCACCCCGGGATTAACGCTGCGGGTGTCTGAGGTGCCCCACAATTCACCCTGAGGGCATCTGAAATACCCCCAAACTCAGCCCGGGCACCGCGGGTGGCTGAGGTGCCCCCAAATTCACCCTGAGGGGATCTGAAATACCCCCCGAACCCGGACCGGGACACCGGGCACCTCAGAATTAACACTGCGAGTGTCTGAGGTGCCCTCAAATTAACACTGGGAGCACCCGAACCGCACCAAAATTAACACTGGGAGCACCTGAACGACCCCCAAATTCACCCTGAGGGCACCGGGCCCCCCGGGATTAACGCTGCGGGTGTCTGAGGTGCCCCAAAATTCACCCTGAGGGCACCTGGGCACCCCAGAATTAACACTACGAGTGTCAGAAGTGCCCCAAAATTCACCCTGAGGGCACCCCAGAATTAACGCTGCGAGTGCCTGAGGTGTGCCACAATTCACCCTGAGGGCACCGGGCACCTCAGAATTAGCACTGGGAGCGTCTGAACCGCCCCGACATTAACACTGGAGCACCCGGGCATGCCGAAATTCACCCTCAGGGAACCTGAACCGCCCCAAAATTAACACTGGGAGCATCTGAAATACCCCAGAATTCACCCTGGGGGCATCCAGACACCCCAAAATTAACTCTGGGAGCACATGAACCATCTCTCAATTCACCCTCAGGGCACTGGGCACCCCAAAATGAACCCTTGGAGCTTCTGAACCGCCCCGACATTAACACTGGGAGCATCTGAACCACCCCAAAATTCACTCTGAGGGCACTGGCACCCCCAAAATCACCCCAGGGCACAAGGGCACCCCAAAGTTAACACTGGGAGCGTCTGAACCACCCAAAATTAACCCTGAGAGCATCTGAATAACCCCAAGATTAACCCTGGGGGCTCCTGAACTATCCCAAATTAACACTGAGGGCACCTGAATAACCCCAAAATTAACATCACAGCACCCAAACCATCCCAAATTTACACTGGGGACATCTGAACCTCCCAAAATCAGCACTGGGAGCAAAACCAACCATGAGGGCACCTGAACAACCCCAAAAATTTACCCTGGGGCATCAGAAGCACCCCAAAATTAACCTCAGGGGCACTTGAACCTTGTAAATTCACAATTGGGGCATCTGAACCCAACAAAATCCCCACTGGGGGCATCTGAAACCCCCAAATTAACCACGGGGGCACCTCAGCCCTCCCAGAGTTAACCTGGGGGCACTTGAAGCCAACAAAATGAACCTGGGGGCACCTGGGGATTTTAAAACCATCAAAAATGTGTCCAAATGCCTCTTGCTTCAACTCTCTATAAAATTTTAATGACTGTGCTCCTGTTAAGTAAATATTTGAAACAGAAAAATAACCAGTACTACATCTGCTTTTTTTTTAAACAATAAATAAACAACTTTGTTGTTGTTGTTTTTTTAACAAGAATGAAATATAAACTTTGCACATCCAAAATACAATATACAACTTATTTCCAAAAGGATTTCCTGGTGACAGAAACAGTAAAACCAGGTGATGAACTGAAGTTTTCTGACAGAGACCGGGTGCTGTGGCAGCTTTTTCTTCCAAGTTCCACAATTCCCAGATGGATTTTCCTATTTGGAGTGTGAGGTGTGAGGCTCCAGGGTTGGATTTGGGTCAACATTTGAGGGTGGTAAATTTGTTACCTTTAAGACTGAAAAAGTGTGAACATCCCCAAGACACCGAGGTGAAGTTATCTTTTTGGGGGTTAAGGCCAAGGAGGGGTTTTAAACTCAAACCGTGTTTTATCCAGCTGAAACGGATCCTTCCAAAAGAACAAAATGTCCCCTTCCAAAAGAACAAAAGCTTGTGAGGGCTGCGTGGCCAAACCCACGAGGGCAGAGGTGAACAATTATCTAGAAATGGAGTTGGATCAGTTTTCCATAGCGCAGGAAACGAGAGATCCCCGAGGAAAGGATTTGGTGTCAAGCTTCCCTCAGGAATCCAGCTCCCGGCCCTGCCTCAGGTGCTCTGCAGCTGGCTCTGCCTCTCAGTCTCAGCTTTCCTCTCCTGCCTGTGGCTCATGGCTGCCCAAAATGTGATTTTTTTCAGCACTTCCTGCACCAGTTTGGGTGGCAAACAGGGAATTTGCTTCTCCAAGAGAGCGGCGTTCTTCCCAATGCAGTCCAGACACAGCCTGAAGAAAAGAAATAATAAAAAAAATTGAAGGAAATTATGTATATTCTAACAAATGACACCTAAACCAGCTGATGTGCATTAATCACAGGTGTTAATTACAGGTGCACACACTGCAGGGCTCAGGTATTTCCTGAGGAGGAAATTGGGAATTTCAGCCCATTTCTGCAGGAGCAGGTGCAGAAACAACACCTGGGCAGGCGTTGGGATGGGATTTCAGCCCAGCCCAAACCAGGCTGGGATTCTGTAACTGCAGCTCACCTGAGCAGGGAATAAGGCTGAGTCTGAAATATCAACAAGTCACTGCAGTGCCCCTGGGCAAGAGAAGAAAAGAACCATGAGAATGGCAAACAACTCATCCAGCCCAGCAATCCCCCACATTAATGTCACATTTACTGTCACATGATTCAGAAATATCCTCCTTGACCACGATTTATAAGGAACCTGAATTCAAAATTCCTTTTTGTTCTGTCAGTCAAGAAAGCCTCAGGTGGGGATTCCTCAGCAGTGTGTAAATTATAATTAATTTATAATCTGTGATGTGTAAATTACTGTAATTTGTAATGGTTTCAGTTACCAATTTGAGCAAAGTTTTAGAGCCAAATTCAAACCATCACCATTAAACCAAATTCAAATCATCACCATCTGATTTGGGTTTTTTTTTCAACTGAATTTTAACTGAAAAATTAAAATCAATCAATTAATATATTTATATACTGAAGTTTTCCTATAGAGAGCAGGTGATGTTGCAGCTTTTTCTTCCTAGTTCAACTAATTTTCTTCAATGAATATATTTATTAATATATAATATTTATTTCTTTATTTGCCCAGAGGTTTTGGACTCCCCACCTGTGGCAGTGCCAAGCCAGGCTGGATGATGCTATTGGGATATTGGGATATTGGGATATTGGGAGCTGTCCCTGCCCAGGCTGGCGTGGATTAAATGGCCTTTAAAGCCCCTCCCAACTGAAACCACTCCATGATTTGCTATTAACTGTAATTAACTGTAATGACAGTGATGGGATTTGCTGCTGCGTTTACTGACCGTGTCCATGAAGAGCAGATCATCCTTGCTGCCCCCAAACACCATCACTTCTCCCTCCTGCCCCAGGCAGGCTGTGTGCCACAACCTGCAACCAAACACACACACTCAGTGCCCGAGGAGCAGGGGCTTGGCTGCGAGCAGCAACACCAAACCTTTATTTCAGAGGTCAAAAATAACACCTTCAAATGGATTACTTGTTTGTTTAATAATATAAAGTAAGAGAGCAGTGTAACTCCCCAGCAGACCAATATATTTTGTCATTATTTGACTTTTCTGTATTCTGGGCATATCAACTTTGTCTTATTTATCACCAGAGTGGAAATTTTTTTTGGCAACTCTCCAAACCAAGCTTGTGCCAAGCTTTTCCTTTTGCAATTTTCCACTCTCTTTGGCTCAGCAGTACAATTTTCAGCCTGGGGGTTCTCAGTGCTGACACTTGGGTCTCCAGTTCTCCTGCTCCAGTCTTGCCCTTCCCCCAGAGCTTCTGGGATCACTTGCTGTGGGTCAGGAACTTCCAGCACACCAAGGGAGTTTGATCATAAAAACCCCACAAAAGCAAATCCTGACTTTAGAGCTTTCAGAAAGATCCTGCCCCTTCAGCAGCCACCCCTGGTGGGGAGTTTATTTTTATTTTTCACGATTAGATTTTTCTGCTCTGTCACCACTGCTGATGGACTTTAGAGCCACTGAAGCAAAAATCAAACACACCACTGAAGTTTCATGCAAAAATCAACGCTCCCACTTTCTCTCATCAGTCCTTAGCAGGTTCCTCACCTTTCCCCTTCCTCATACCTGTGCCAGATCTGTCTCTGCCTGCTCTGCCTTAGGGAAATCTGGGCTTGGTCACGGAGAACACGGGGAAGCCTTTCCTGCCTGGGCTCTGCTGACATCCTAGCTCGAAACCTGAGGCTTTTCCTACTGCCTGAGAGCTCCTGGCCTCCCATGGGCTGCTCTAACTTATCACCTAAACATGCTAACAAAGGCATTCAATCACACAGGGCTCCAGCACAGCAACAGCATCACATGGCAAAGAGAACATGGGGACCCGGGGGTGGAACACTGGGGGCTCGCTGAACCCAGCATGCACAACTGGGACCCATGGATGGAGGGAGGAACAGGATTGTCTACAGTTATGGGAGTGAAAATATGGAAATATGGGGAATCCAAAGGTTAAACACCGGGGGCTCGCTGAACCCAGCATGCACACCTGGGACCCATGGATGGAGGGAGGAACAGGATTGTCTACAGTTATGGGAGTGAAAATATGGAAATATGGGGAATCCAAAGGTTAAACACTGGGGGCTCTATTGAACCCAGCATGCACAACTGGGACCCATGGATGGAGGGAGGAACAGGATTGTCTACAGTTATGGGAGTGAAAATATGGAAATATGGGGAATCCAAAGGTTAAACACTGGGGGCTCGCTGAACCCAGCATGCAAAACTAAAATTTATGGATAGAGGGAGGAACAGGATTTTCTACAGTTATGGGAGTGAAAATATGGGGAATCCAAAGGTTAAAATAAACACTGGGGGCTCGCTGAACCCAGCATGCACACCTGGGACCCATGGATGGAGGGAGGAACGGGATTGTCTACAGTTATGGGAGTGAAAATATGGGGAATCCAAAGGTTAAAATAAACACTGGGGGCTCTATTGAACCCAGCATGCACACCTGGGACCCATGGATGGAGGGAGGAACAGGATTGTCTACAGTTATGGGAGTGAAAATATGGAAATATGGGGAATCCAAAGGTTAAAATAAACACACCGGGGGCTCGCTGAACCCAGCACGCACAACTGGGACCCATGGACACAGGGAGGAACAGGATTTTCTACAGTTATGGGAGTGAAAATATGGGGAATCCAAAGGTTAAAATAAACACTGGGGGCTCTCTGAACCCAGCATGCACAACTGGAACTCATGGACACAGGGAGGAACAGGATTTTCTACAATTTTGGGAATGAAAACATTGGGAATCTAGGAATTAAGATTTGTATTTTATTTCAACCCAGCATGCAAAACGTTGGCTGAATAGAACTGATGGACAGAGGGAGGAACTGGATTTTCTACCAATTATGGGAATAAAAAAGGGGGAATGCAGAGGTTAAACTTTGTATTTTATTTCAACCCAGCATGCAAAACTGAAATTGATGGATAGAGGGAGGAACGGGATTTTCTACCAATCATGGGAATGAAAACATTGGGAATACAGGGCTTAAAATTTGTATTTTATTTCAACCCAGCATGCAAAGCTAAAAGTAATGGACAGAGGGAGGAACAAGATTTTCTACCAATCATGGGAATGAAAACATTGGGAATCAAGGCATTAAAATCTGTATTTTATTTCAACCCAGCATGCAAAACTAAATGTGATGGACAGAGGGAGGAACGGGATTTTCTACCAATTCAGGATCACCTGAGAAGGCAATTCTTTAGAAATTGCTAAAAGTGAAGGTTGAAGAAAACCATGGTTTCCAGGAAAAATCCATGGTTTCCTGGGAAAATCCATGGTTTCCTGGGAAAATCCATGGTTTCCTGGAAAAATCCATGGTTTCCTGGAAAAATCCATGGTTTCCTGGAAAAATCCATGGTTTCCTGAAAAATCCATGGTTTTCTGGAAAAATCCATGGTTTTCTGGAAAAATCCATGGTTTCCTGGGAAAATCCATGGTTTTCTGGGAAAATCCATGGTTTCCTGAAAAATCCATGGTTTCCTGGGAAAATCCATGGTTTCCTGGAAAAATCCATGGTTTCCTGGAAGAATCCATGGTTTCCTGGAAGAATCCATGTTTTTCTGGAAAAATCCATGGTTTCCTGGAAGAATCCATGGTTTCCTTGGAAAATCAATGGTTTCATGGAAGAATCCATGGTTTTTATGGGAAAATCCATGGTTTTCTGGGAAAACCCAGGAGGTTTTCTAGCACAGTACATTGTGCTGGATATTATGATATAAATTTGTGCTGGGAGTTCCTGGGTGAATGCAGGGAATGAATTCAAGGAAAATGTGAATATTTCCTATCCAGAGCAAATCACTTCAATAGTTTTTAACTTAGAAACACAGATAATGGTTCAAACACTGGGTTAACACTGAATTTTGCTTTTGAACAATGAAAGAGGAATCAAGTTTTCCATGGTCTCTCCTCCCCTGTTTCTAATAATTGAGAAATATTAATGAGCTTTTATTATTCTCCTTGGTTATTTATTCCTCCAGTTTTTATGGTTTGATTATAGAAGAGTAATTTGGCTGCAGAGCACCAGGTCAGTTGGACACCCAGATCCTTCACCACAAAATAAGAATCAAATACAGAAATTAAAATGAGGTGTGAAGGCAAAAAAAGGGGTTAAAGCAAACTATTCAGCCACACTGCATTAATATTCTAAAATATTCTTTAAAAATACAGTTCAGGAATTGAAAAACTGGTTCATTTTGAAAAAAGGATTCAATTCCAGCACACAAATTTCTGTTGCTGTACCTGGGCCTGCTCTTGGGCAGATGGGTGAGCTGCTTCCATCCATTTGTTGCAATGCTGTGGATCCAACCATCACCTGCAATGGGAGAATTATTATTATAATAATTATTATACAGCTCATTAATGGGTTTTTGGGATATAAAATTGGCTTTTTGTTCACACAAGCAGCTCCAAAAGCATGGTTATTTAGGTAGCAGGAACCTAAAAAAAGGATGAAGTTGCATCCTTTCACTCTTTGTGATTTAATGTTGTCCCAGAACCCTCCCTGCACTGAAATCTGGAATTAAAACACACCCAACCCCTTTATTTTGAGTAAATTGAGGAAATCATTTCCTCCCAGTGGATTTGGCTGTGAAATGAATTAATTCCCTTCAAATGATTTTTGCCAATTTCAGTTTTTTCACGCTGCCTTTTCTACCAGAGCGACTCCTGCCAACCACCCCAGCCCTGTTTTTGGTGTGATCTGAAATGCACCAGAGGAGCAGAATTCCATTTTCACTCTGCCTTACTCACTCAGAGGAACGTTGTCAGAGCTGAGCCCTCCGAAGAGGAAAAGCCTGTCCTCCCCGATGGGGGTCAGCGTGTGCCACGAGCGATCCCTGGGCTTCTCTCCACTGATGTTAATCCTGGGGAAACAAAGAAACAAACCAAATCTTCAATCAGTGCTGAAATCGTTTCATGGTTTCGTTTACATTGATTTGGCAGAAAATTCCAGTTTGTCCTAGAGCCACCCTGGGTGTTTTGCCAGTGCAAAAAGAGATGAAACACAGAAATAATTCCATGTCCATGTAGGAACAGTTAATGGGGATCAAAGGGGTGAATCCTGAGGGGCTCCGGGCTCTCCCCTGCAAGGAAAAGGATTTTAAATGACAAAATGACAGAAGGATTTGTGGTTTCACCCCTGATCCAAAAGGCACCTCCTCTTCACGCTGGGCCCACCCAGACTGAAATCAATAAATATCAGGAAAGGGGGGATTCCTAAGCACAGAACAGATGGAGCTTTGTTACTGATAAAATCCATTTGAGATCTATTTCTGCTGGGCTGTATTGAAATTGATTTTATTTTAGTTGGGTTTGCTTGGGAATGTGCACAGCAAAGATCCTGATATCCCAAAAAATCAGTTTATCAGAGATAATTAAACAGGGATTGCACAAGTGCCCTGCTCCATCTGGCACTCAAGGCCAAGCTGCAATTTTTGTTTAAATCCAAGTGAAGAAAAGAATCTTCTAAAATTGGCCAAAAAAATATCAAACAGATGCTGATAATGGATAAAATTTCAATTTTCATGCACAAGAAACGATCTCAGTTCCAGAAATAACCAAATATTGAATGAGTTTAGTAGAGCTCGAGGCAGGGAAAGCAGCTTGTGGGCAGGGCAGGGCAGCTGAAATGAATTTTGCAATCTGCTGCTGGATGCTAATGCCAATTTATTTATTAATAAATAATTATTAGATCCTTTTCTGATCAGAGGAATAAATAATAATGAATAAATACAAACACTTTATCTCCTGGGAGGTGCCAACAGCAGCAAACACTGAAAACTCTTTTTTTCCACCAATAACTTCAGGGTTTTTTTCAGTTTGAAATATATTCTTTCAGTTTCTAAGACTCTGCAGAGGTGCTGCAAGAGCTGAACAGAAGATTCCTAAATTTACAGTGATCCAATATATAAGTATAGAAATATAAATATTGATATATAAATTTACAGTGATCCAATATATAAGTATAGAAATAGAAATATTCATATATAAATTTACAGTGGTCCAATATGTAAGTATATAAATATCAATTTGTATATATAAATTTACAATGATCCAATAAATAAGCATATAAGTATTTATATTTTTAATATATAAATTTACAGTGATCGAATATATAAATATAAATGTTTATATAAAAATTTACAGTGGTCCAATATGTAAGTATATAAATATAAATATTTATATAAAAATTTACAGTGATCCAATATATAAATATATAAGTAGAAATATTTATATAAATTTACAGTGGTCCAACATGTGAGTATATAAATAGAAATATTTATATATAAATTTACAGTGGTCCAATATGTAAGTATATAAATATCAATTTGTATATATAAATTTACAATGATCCAATAAATAAGCATGTAAGTATTTATATTTTAATATATAAATTTACAGTGGTCCAATATATAAATATGTATTTTTTTAATATATATACTATACTAAATAACGGATAAATCTTCTGAGCTTTTCTTGGACCACAATATGGAAATAACTTGAATTTTGGAAAAAAATCTTCATTTTTTAAGGATTTCATGGCTCTGGAGCTATTTAACAATTTGTTTCCATCTTCTAAATTCCCTTTGAAGCGTTACAAAAGCAAACTTACCTTCCAGACCAAGTCCAAGTGTCTAAATTCAGGCAGTGCAAATCATTCATTCTGGTTTGCTAAAACAAAGAAATAAAATCCCACTTGGGTTATTTTAAGCAAACAATAAACCAAATATTTCAGTGAGGCCTTCCTGGGACAGGATAGTCCAAGCACCAATAATTTGAAGAAATCTGCACCCACTCGCCTTAACATAAATCTGAATTATGTGGCAGATGAGAAGCTTTTCTCCTCACAAAAACCATGCAACACTCGGGAAAGTGCCTGGCAGAAATATTTCCAGACATGCAACAGCACTATGGGGCCAATTTGAGCTTCTAAAAGTGAAGAATTTGTGGGATTTTATCCAGTTCCTGCGAATGTTTTGAATTTCCATCCACAGCACTCCTGGCAGAAGGTGCTGGACTCTCCTTGGCTCTGTGAGCAGAAGCTGGGTCACTGCTCCCTGGAGCATCCTGGCAGTGCTGCACTCTGGCCATTCCCAGAAATGTCCATCCTTTGTGCTTTTCCCTCCTTTCCTTTCACCAAGTGCCCACCAGCAAGGCTGATTTATTTAGGAGCCTTTAGCATTTGCCATTAAATCCAATGGGAAATGTTCCCTCTTGCTCGTCTGCCTGGGATGGAGATGGAGCAGTGGAGGAGTCTGTGCCTGCCTGGGGAGGTGCAGGAGGAGATGAAGGGATTTCTGTGCTTCCTTCCCCTGGGAGCTACAACACCAGCTGGGGCGTAGGGAATGGTTCTTGCCTTACCTTCCAGCTCCTTTTCTCCCTGGGCACTCCATAGATCTATTAGAAAAAGAGGATTTTTCTCCAGGTGCAGATCCTGTGAGGCAGAGCCAGGCTGAAAGGAGCTCTGGGAGCTCTCCCAGGGATTTCAGCAAGGCCACAGCTCCTCTGCCAAGCCCTGCCAGCCCTGCTGGCCTGCCAGGGGAACGGGGAGCAGCGCTTTGGGGAGGGACAGCATAAACACAGCAGATGCTGAGGGCTTGGGGCATTGCCTAAACACAGCCTAAACTCGGCCTAAACTCGGCCTAAACTCGGCCTAAACTCGGCCTAAACTCGGCCTAAACTCAGCCAAGTGTGGTCCAGCTGCCAGATCTGCCTTCCAAGACTGCTCTCTCCTGTTTCCGACTCCTCCTTTGAAATCATGAGGGGATCAAATCATCCAAGCTGAAAGCAAAATGCAGTTGGGATCTTCTGTATTTGGGGCAAACCCAACTTCCTGGCCTCTACAACTGGGAGTAATCATGTTGGAGTAATACAATTTGATGTAAAGGATATCTATCAGAGAAAGTTGCTGTTATGGTGAAAATTAAGGTTTCAAGAGGATCCTGGTCAAGACCTCCTTGCTGACTTTACTTTCCTGGGCATTAGGCAGAAGATGGAGAAATTCTCTTTCCTGCTCCCTGGGAAATCAGAAAATCTTTGCATTCTCACGGTTCAGCAGCTGGGCAGATGCAGAATTACAGCAAACCTCGTGTGGAATCCAGAACACCACCAAGTGTGCAAGACTGAGATTTAACAAACAAAGCCCCTTCCTGCCCCAGGAGCTGGAGCCCACGGTTTTACAGCAGCATCACCTGCACAGCTCTCCTTCAGCTCCTCATGGATTTATCTTTCCTGCTCCTTATTCCCAGGAATGCTGCAAGAGAGGCTCTAAGGGTGCCCTCATTCCCAGGAATTCTGCAGGAGAGGCTCTAAGGGTGCCACCATTCCCAGGAATTCTGCAGGAGAGGATTTAAGGGTGCCCTCATTCCCAGGAATTCTGCAGGAGAGGCTCTAAGGGTGCCACCATTCCCAGGAATTCTGCAGGAGAGGCTCTAAGGGTGCCACCATTCCCAGGAATTCTGCAGGAGAGGCTCTAAGGGTGCCCTCATTCCCAGGAATTCTGCAGGAGAGGATTTAAGGGTGCCCTCATTCCCAGGAATTCTGCAGGAGAGGATTTAAGGGTGCCCTCATTCCCAGGAATTCTGCAGGAGAGGATTTAAGGGTGCCCTCATTCCCAGGAATTCTGCAAGAGAGGATTTAAGGGTGCCACCGTTCCCAGGAATTCTGCAGGAGAGGCTCTAAGGGTGCCATCATTCCAGGAATTCTGCAAGAGAGGATTTAAGGGTGCCCTCATTCCCAGGAATGCTGCAGAGAGAGGCTCTAAGGTGCCCTCATTCCCAGGAATTCTGCAGGAGAGGATTTAAGGTGTGCCACATTCCCAGGAATTCTGCAGGAGAGGATTTAAGGGTGCCCTCATTCCCAGGATTCTGCAGGAGAGGATTTAAGGGTGCCACCATTCCCATGGAATTCTGCAGGAGAGGATTTAAGGGTGCCACTGTTCCCAGGAATTCTGCAGGAGAGGATTTAAGGGTGCCACCATTCCCAGGAATTCTGCAGGAGAGGATTTAAGGGTGCCACTGTTCCCAGGAATTCTGCAGGAGAGGATTTAAGGGTGCCCTCATTCCCAGGAATTCTGCAGGAGAGGATTTAAGGGTGCCCTCATTCCCAGGAATTCTGCAGGAGAGGCTCTAAGGGTGCCACCATTCCCAGGAATTCTGCAGGAGAGGATTTAAGGGTGCCACTATTCCCAGGAATTCTGCAGGAGAGGCTCTAAGGGTGCCACCATTCCCAGGAATTCTGCAGGAGAGGATTTAAGGGTGCCCTCATTCCCAGGAATTCTGCAGGAGAGGCTCTAAGGGTGCCATCATTCCCAGGAATTCTGCAGGAGAGGATTTAAGGGTGCCATCATTCCCAGGAATTCTGCAGGAGAGGCTCTAAGGGTGCCACCATTCCCAGGAATTCTGCAGCTCTCCCTCCTGGATTTCCAGCCAAAGCTATCCCAGCTCCCAGCTTTGCCAAGGGCTGCAGCTCCATGGATCTCTGAGCTTTGCTGACAGCAAACACAAACACGCTGACACTCAGGCACCAGATGTGTGAAGAGCTGCTGCAATGACTTTGGTTTATTATTTACCTCATTCTCAACGTGAAACTTTTCCACTTAAATCAAACATCAGACTCACATCAACTTCTGGACTAACTCTCCTTCCTTCCCACTTTCTCCCGTTTCTGTTTTTCCAGGGGCTTACCTGAAGGAACTGAGTCCACATAACACTTCTGAGCCTGTTTTCAAATGATTCCTGGTACAACTGATTCTCATCATCATCATCACCATCACCATCATCATCATCTTCTTTTACCAGCTCTAGCTCCAAGTTTGGGAAAAGGTGCCCTTTCCTCCCAGAAAGATGAAGAGGAGAAGCCTCATGACACTTCCTGGCCCTTTCTGGTTCCTTGCAGAGCCTTTCCCTGGGAAGATTTGTATTATGGTGAACTAGAAGGAGAAGGAGCAGCAGAGCAACCCCGTGTTTGCTCCTCAATTTCTGGAGAAAAGCAAAACTTCATCTTTTGGGGAGGAATTATTGCTGGGGTCAGGAAATTGAGGGGTTTCCTGCTGTCTTTAGCTTTTTCTTTTCATGACTTACATGAATTCCTCAAGCCCCACTGAAATGTTCCCTCACCTTTTTTTTATGTTTCCTTCCATTTATTTCTAGGACAGAAAATGGATCAATAATGAGAATTACACTTGCTGCTCTCCTACAGAATTAAACACAGCTTTCCACCATTTCACTCTTCTCTGACACGGCTCCCCAAGTGCTTTCACTGAAATTTAGCAAGATTTTAAGGAAGCTGAAGAAAAAAACAAAACAAAAAAAAACCTTTTAAGATCAGAATGCTGCAGTCCAACAGAACCCTGAGAGGGCAGGGCAGAATGAGAGGTGAGCTGCAGCTGAAGGAGAATTGCAGTGGCCAGGGCAGCACAAGGCACCCAAGGCACCTTTGCAGCCCCAATTTTGGGTTTGTCCCTCCCAGCCCCTGAGGGAGAGCAGGCCCTGGCTGTGACAGCTGTGAGCTCAGCACAGGGCTCACAGAACTCTGATTTCCCAATCTCCTGATGCCCTTCAGTTCTCTGCACACCCCCTTGGGCCAAAGCTCTGGCAGGGGCTGAGTGCAGCTCTCTGGGGCTGGAGGAATTCCAGAGATCCCGAATCAAAGGTCACAGCGTGGCAGGAACAAACAGGAGCCCTTTCAATTCTCTGCTTTTCTGTTTGCTTGGAAAAGCACTTCAATAAAAGCACTTCAATAAAAGCTTCCTGCAGGTGGGAAGGGGCTGGGCATGGTGTGGTCACCCCGGGCAGCAGCAGTGCAAGGAGTGCAGATTAGAAAGGAATGTTCCAGCAGGGAAACCAGGGAATGGGGAACAAAGGGCAGCTTGACACTGCTTGGTTTGCCAGGATTTGGGAATCCAGGGCTGAGGCTGAGGCAGCTTCCCAAGGTGGAGCTGGAATATGTTCATTCCCAAACTAATTCCTTCTCTTTTTCAGAGCACAACTACAGGAACACAGCACTGGGGGCTCTCAGAAGCTTCTTCACTGTCAATTTTGGAGACAGAAAACATCCAGGCTCATCCTCTAGCTGAGTAGGATTAAAGGATCTAAATCAGCTGTAGTGAAAAGAGCTGAAAACTTCCATTAAAACAAAACACAGGAGTGCACAGTCACTGGAACTGGGAGGGTTTAACTTGCCTTACAGCATCTGTTTCTCACTCAGTGCTTCAGCAGGGAGGAGCTGAGCAGAAAATCTCCTTTAATGAGCACTGGAGAAATTCCAAGTGCTGCTGAGAGCTTTGGGTCTCTCCTGCTTTAACCAGGGGGGTGGTGCCTGGGGCTTGTTTCACTTAAAGAGAGTCAGGAAGAGTAAAAATCACACAGCCACAATCCAACCCTGAATTACTGATGCACACATTGCACCCTTTTGGCCATGACCTCTTCCAGACATCTCTATTTCAGTCACTTATGTGCAAAAAGTGGCAAAATTCAAGTAGAAAGCCAACTCAAATCTGTTATTTACCACACAATCATCTGTGTTTTACCTTTCCTGGGACAATCATTAATATTACAGACTGAAATATTCTTCTTTTTTTGTAGAGGGTGATGACAAGCAGCATCCTGCATACAGAGCCCTGAACAACCAGGTTAGGCCAAAAACATTGGGGATTTTTTTTTCTAACTACAAAATGAAAAGAAAAAACAAAACAAAAAAAAAAAAAAAAAAAAAAAAAAAAAAAAAAAAAAAAAAAACTGCCAAAAGAATTATGTGACTGCTAAGAAAATATTGAATTACCAGCACTCGTCCTCCAAAGATGTAACCTTTGTTTCCCAGCACAGCACATGTGTGAGCTGCTCGAGGCTGAGGTGGATCTCCACCCTGAAAGAACCAAAATAATCCTTAAAACACCACAAAACCTCCTGGGCAGTTTTATTTGCTGATCTACAAACCATCAGGAAAACCTCTGGAAATCACATCTTAAAACTTGATGTTATAGCCACGAGCCAAAAAGTTCTCAGAATGGAAAGTGGCAAACTGGCTTTTACTTTGCAATGGGAATTTCACATTTTGCATTTGGTTTTAGAGGGATTTTAAAACATCTTAAAAGATCCTAAAAAGCTGCCAGACACTCTTTAAAAGATACAACTTCTGCTGAGTTCTTGCATAAACTCAGCTGGGTTTTATGAATTTCAGGGAATCTTTTCAGCTCAGAGCCCCTGGCAGGGCCTGGAGGGGCTCCAGGAGAGCTGGGGACAGGGATGGAGGGACAGGATTTAAAACTCAGTAAAATCCAAACTGAGATCAAAAACCACTCACTCGAATTGTTGGCTGAGACCAAGTCTGTGTGGTTGTATCAAAAACATGAACATCATTGTGCCACCCCCAGAATATCTGTCCTTCCTGAAAAAAAAAAAAAGAAGAAATTAAAAAATATATATTTTATGTTAAAATCTTGCTGCTTATTGAAGGATACAAACCTGGAAGGGATCTGTCCAAACAGAAATTACACTGAAAGAGGCAATTGGATGAAAATGTGTGGTGATATTTGAAGGATGCTGCAGCAGCAGCTCAGATTCACCTGAGGCTCAGCAGCACCCAGGGGTGCTCAGGCTGGGACACCCCAAAATGGGCTTTGGGCCCCAACATCAGACACTGCAGCCAATTTCACCTGCTAAATTTCATTGTAATTTCACACTGAGAAATTGTAAAACAACAATTCTTGGGTGTCAGTCTTTAATATTTGATGTCAGGAGATTCCTGTCAATGCTCTGCTCAGTCATCTTTGCATTAATGATAAGAAATTACTGTAGCAAAGTTGATAATCCAAGAATCTTTCTGGAAAATAAACTCAATAAATTAACTCGGAGTATTTGTCAGCTAGACTTGGGAAGCTATAAATTCCCGAATATTTCTTCAAAGAAATAAACTATTAAAATATATATATTTTATATATATTAATATATATATTAATATATATATAATATATATTAAAATATATATTATAAAAACAATTTTATAATATATATATTATTATAATATATATAATTATATACATAATTATATAATTAATATATATTATATAAATATAAAAATATAAATTTTTATATTTAAAAAATTAAATATATTTTTTATATTTAATTATTAAAAATATTTAAATTTTCTGGGATTTTCAGCTTTAAAAATTGCCTTCAGATTAAAATCCAGCATTTAATTCACTGCACTCCAAGGCCAGCACTGGGAATTTGGAATAGGTGGAACAACCACCACTCCCATCGTGCAGCATCTGGAATTTCAAACCTAAATTTCAAATTTCAAACGGAATTTCAAACCTAAAAAAGATTCTGAATTTGCATTTCTGCTGATGCTATCAATAAAAAAAAAAATCAGATTTTCATGCTCATCAAGGGTGACAAAAAGGATTTTTTTATTAAATCAGAAATCAAATCTCACCCAAAATGCATCGTGGACATCGAAGCAGTCGCTGAGCTCGTTGTGCCTCCTGCAGCCGTAACCCCCAAAGTAAACCAGCCTGGAACAACAGAACCAGCCCATTCTTTTGTCAGCAATGGTTCCAGACACCTCCAACCTCTGCTCCTCTCCCCAAAGGTTCATTCCCAGGGCTGTTTTCAGGCAAAAATGGAAATAAACCCCAGGACAGTGAAATGCCTCCCTCCCTAGTGAAATTCCTGTGCTCCTGCTGATTTTTTTATTTTCTGTATCCAATTCAGTTTTTATTTTCTGTCTCCAATTTTTGGCAAGAAATGTTCCCAAGGTTTGTCCCACAGGACACAAAAAGTCTTTTTTTGGCTTCAAATTAAATTTTTCAACCAAGCACCACAGAAGGATCCTCACACACCTCCCAGGCCAATATTCCACCCACTCATAAATAATCTTTATTTACATCCAAAGGTTCCACTCTATCTGAACCAGGTGATTTTCTCAGCATGCAGGTGACACAATGCTTTGAATAAATGCATTTAATTTTGAATAATCTTGTGTTCCCAGCCAGGGAGTTGTTCAAATATCTGCATTTCCCTATCTCTGCAGTTCAATTAGCATTACAAAACCAAGATCTGGCACCCAGGGGCATTGCACAGTTACACAAAACCTCTTTAGATGTGGAGTCCAGAAAGAAATAAATCATTTCCATCTGATAAATGCACTATAAATCACATTCAACCTGTCTGTAACACATTTCACAATAAATCACTGACAGGGCACCTGCTTGTGATCACTTCTGCCTCGTTATCCTGACATTTTCCATAACAAACAGGAAGTCTGGAGTATTTCTGTTTTCTAAACACACTCAGTCACTTTTCCAACACAAATGCCCAGGCTGACTCAGCCTTGCAAATAAAGATAATCCCTGAAATGCCTCTGCTGGTAAAATCCTTGGGAATCCACTACATGGATTTATTGCAGGTGAATGGAATGCTTCAAATAATGAATATTGCAGAGAAAGTAATTTTATACTGTTTTTTTAATATACTTTTTTTATAATTTTATACTGTTTTTAATGTGTTAAAATCATCTAATAGCTGCATGATTGCTTTCTAAAATATAAAACATTCCACAAATTTGCCCTAAATCTCCCAGCCCTCCCCTAAAATGGGGTTTTATTTACCATTAGTTCAGCTCACCATTTATTTCCCATTGGTTCATGTGAAGAAACTCTTGTACAAAATTATTACAAAATCCCCCAGCAAGTCAAGCTAAAAAGCAGAGTTTCCTCCACCCCAACCCCGAGTTCTCCTCACTTTTTTATCTTTTCTCTCTACAATTAAGACAAATCAAATATTTTTAATATTTTCAGTGTTTTTGTACCTGTTTTTGTACACCCAGCAGGAGAGTTTGTCCCGAGGTGTGGGAGGTTGACCTTTAAAATTTGTGATTTTTTTCCACCTGTAGGTTCCGGTTTTTGTTCTCAAGTTGACATAATAGAGCTTGAAAGGAAAGAAAAAATGACAATGTGTTCAGAAAAAGCACAAATCAGCACCAGAAAAAACAACCCACCACCCCCAGAAGGGTGGAAGTGGCAGTGGGTTTAAAATGGGAAATACAGCACAAAAATAAAATTAAACTGGAGAATTGGCAGAAAGTTTCAGCAGAGGCTCCATTTCACTGATTTTCTAGTCAGACTAGAAAATTTCTAACTTTATTTCTATTCAATGATTAAACAACTCATTTAATCTATTTTCTTAATTCAGTTTTCAGTTACAAGGAAAGCTGGTAGCTCTATTTTAACCTTAATTATTACCTGATTATTTAAAGCAGTGAACTGCTATCAAAGAGCAAAAAGTGATTTTCAGAGATTAGTCCCAATTTAGGTTGTCAGAACATTTTTAAAAAACCAATTGGGAAAGCAGCGGCGTAAATATAGAAGGTTTCAATCAATAAAAATGTCTCTTTAATTCAAATAAAAAGACACCAGATGAGCAGTATTAGTGCTTATGGAAATGCAATATTATGGGGAAAAGGCTGCAATACCCTGTTGCTGTATCCTCTGTCATCAAAGCCCCCGAAGATGTAGAGCCTGCCGTTGATGCTGGCGCCACAGCTGCCCGACATGGAGGTGGGCAACTCCCCTTCCATCAGGTGCATCGTCCTGCAATCACAGAAAAATCACACTCAGCCCCTCCACGCTGCCAAAACGCAACAATCCCAAAGGGATTTATTCAGATTCTTTAGGTTTAAAGGTGGAAATCCAGTGTGGGCCATAAGGAGGAGCTGCAGGTGAAGCTGGGCTCCTGAGGTGGAAGAGAAATCCCAGGTGGATGTTGGGTGTCTCTAAAGTACCTTGATTTTTCTGGAGGTGAAATTCACATTAGGAGAGCTTTAATAGAGCTGGAACATTGATTATACAGAATAATATATTATGGAAATAATATATATATAAAAAATATATAATATAAATATATAAAAAATAATATAATATTATATATAATATATATATATATATATATAATATATATAATATATATATAATATATATATATATATATATATATATTAATAATAATAATATAATAAAATAAATATAATATAATGTAATATAATAATATAATATATATAATAAAATATATATATAATATAATAATATATAATATAATTATATAATATGGAAATATTATGAACTCCAGGAACTCCTGAGATGGGAATCTGGCAGGGCTGGGATGACAGAGATGGAAAAGTGAGGAGAGCTCAGGCAGGCCAGGAGATGCTGGTGAAATAAAACCTGGAAAATTCTGTTTAACCCTGATCCCTGGGAGCACAGAAAGGGAAAGCAAAAAGTGTGAAAGGCTTTGGGCAGCCCTGCCCACAAAAAGGGACAGAAACTGGGGTCAGGGGGGAAAGAAATGGGGGAAATGGGGAACGGAGAGAAAATGGGGGGAAATGGCAGGAGAAGAAAGGGGGAAAAGGAAAGGAAATTTCAGGAAAGGAAATTTCAGGAAAGGAAAGGAAATTTCAGGAAAGGAAATTTCAGGAAAGGAAAGGAAATTTCAGAAAGAAATTTAGGAAGGAAAGGAAAAGGATCACAAAAAAGGGGGAAAGAAAGGAAACACAAAAAAGGGGGAGGGGAAACTAGAAGAAAGTGGAGGGAAAGAGAAAAATGGCAGGAATAGAAGTGGAAGGAAAAAGGGCAAGTTCTGAGTTATTTGGGGAGGAAAAAAGAAAGTGGAAGGAAAGAGCAAAAGGGGAAGTTGTTTTTTGAGTGGCAATGCAGATGGCATTAACACCAAAATAATAAACACAGACCTGTAACTGGATCCAGAGCCTGCAGCCAGTGTCTGACTGTTCTACCATAACAGTGAAGGTAACAAAGCTCAGCCCAACAAGCTGCCAGGGAAAAGCAGCAGCTGTGCTAACAGAGCCTGCAGCCCCTCTCCCTTGCACACAATAATTCTTCATTCACCTTCAGCAGGGTTGTGTTTGCTGGGCTTCATTTGCCAGCCCAGCTGACATTGAACACCTGCTGTTTAACACACCCAATGTCCCTGAAGGCTTTTCCCTGCAGATCCGTGACAAAAATCAGCTTTGGGTGCTAATTTAATCTAAATGTGCCACTCACCAGAGCCCACTGTCCATGTCATAGATCCAGAGCTCATCACTGGGCAGATACACTTCATTTTCTTCAATGGACTGGAAGGGGAACATTGAAATGTTCAGTCAGTTGTGCTTTTGGTGTTTGCACATGAAATGCCAAGCCAGGTTACTGAGCGACACTCAATGATCTCAAAGAAACCAGAACTCACACCCCAGTGTTACTGCTCTGATCAGAAATTAATTTATTTTAAAATAAACAACTCATTCCTCCTCAGGACCGCTCAATAAAGGCACAGATTGAGCAACTTCACATTTTGCCAAGAAAAGATGTGTAACAACATCAACCAGATCTGAAACTCCTGAATTAAACTCATTTAGGTACTTTTGATCAGGAACTGTTTCCATTGGGATAGTGGAAAAATAAAAAACTGAACATAAACAGTGGACTGAAAACTCAAAAAGTTACTTGCAGCAGCAACTTGAAAGACCAAGGTGTCAAATATAAAGGAGAAAATGAATTCTTCTGTGGAAAAACAGATTTATGGAGAGCCCTGAACAGAGGTCATTAAGAAAGAAAAATAATTTGGGAAATAATGATGAGGGAAAAACAACAAACAGGAGAGGAAGCCCCAAAAAAATGCAGTGAGTAACAAGTACAGCATTAATTACTGCCTTGGCACCAGGAAGAAATGAAAGCCTGGCAGTGAGTAAGCAGCCAGAGTCAGTACACAAATAAAAACCGGCTCAAAACTAAACAAACGTGAGCAAGTTAAACACAAAACTGCAATTTAATTAGTGACAATCCAGTTACTGCTATTGATGACTTGCCTCCACGTGATGTTTTATTATGAATTTGTCACCGTGAAAGGTGCCAGGCAGGCAGGTTTATCCCATTTGTTTCTCACTAGAGTTCTTGGCTTGAGTACAGAAAGACAAGTTTTGAACGCTTTAAAGTTACCTTAGACCATAAGAAATATATAGAGAATATTTTATAAAAAATAGATATATAAAAGGTTATAGAACATATATACATAGAATATGAAGTATTCTACACATATATATTCTATATATATAGAATATGAACTATCTTTACAGAAATAACAGTTTCCACCTGATCAAGACCAGGAATTCCACCAAGCACAGGTATTTGCAATTTTATGGCCAAAGTGCACAGACAGACAAGATGAACAGATAAATATAAACAGAAAAATAACAGGTAAAACGAAGTGGATGTATTTGATGTAGTTGGGTTGTAGTCATAGAGTTAAAAGACACAAGGACTTACTTATGACAGAAGTATAAGTTTCTTTTTATGAAAAAAAAAAAAATTAAATTGTGGGTGGGTTTCAGCCTGCCACCAGCTTGTTTTTGAGGTGACAGCAGCGCTTTCTACGGGAGGAAAACGCGCTGTAAGCACCGCACAACTACTAACAAACAAAAACCACGGGGACTCAGCAGCGAGAACACGAATGACACCCTGGAAAAGCTGAGCCACAAATTACAGCGTCAAGGTTTGAAGGGAGACGCGCTGAGGAGCGAAGGACGGGCGGCTTGGAAGGAGCGAACCGGCTCCACCAGCCCTGCCCCACACGGGCGAGCGGGGCAGGAGGAGGGCGCTGATCGCGCGGGGAAAGGCAGGCGGGACGAGGTGACCGGAGCGGCACCGCCATCCCCTCAGAGCCGGCACCGCCGTCCCCTCAGCGCCGTCCCTTCAGCGCCTCCCGCCCGTCCCCTCAGCGCCTCCCGCCGCCATTCGAACGGCGCGCGGCCGCCGCAGCCAATCAGCGCCCGCGCCACAGCCCCGGGCACCCGCCGAGGGCTGAGGGCCGGCGGGGGGACCCCCCTGCCCTGCCCCGCCCGCGGCTGCTCCGAGCCCCGAGCCCGCTCCCGCCGCTCCTTGCTGGCTCTCCCCCTCGCCTTACCACGTATCCTCCCCACACGTAGAGAAAGTTGCCGTCCACCACGGCGCAGTGGCCGCTGCGCTCCTCGGCCACGCAGAACTGATCCGCGGGGTCCGCCGCCATCTTGGGGGGGAGGAAGAGGAGGAGGAGGAGGAAGCGGCTCGGCCGCCTCAGGGCTCGCGTCCCGCCACCGCCTCCTCCGGGTGAAGCTGCGGCTCCGCCGCCGGTCGCTCCCCTGGGGCGGACGGGAAGCGAGGAGGGTCCAAAGTGTGGGGCGGCACCCGGCGCGCGTCGCGGTGGGAGCGGACGGGGCGAGCGCGCTGCCCTCGGTGCCGGGCAGCAGTGCCGGGCAGCAGTGCCGGGCCGAGGCGTGAGGCGGAATAAACCGTGCGGGAGGATGTGAATAATGCGGGAGGATGTGAATAATGGGCACGAGAGGAGGAAAGAAGCACCGGGAATAGGAGAGCTAAACGCAAACCACAGGGCGAGAAGGGAGGGAGGAGCTGGGTCCCAAAGCGGGACGGGGTTTAAGGCTCCGGGCAAGGGCACGGGGTGATGGACAGGGGGAACGGCTTCACACTGCCAGAGGGCAGGGATGGGTGGGAGACTGGGAAGGAATTCCTGGCTGGGAGGGTGGGGAGGGGCTGGGCTGGAATTGCCAGAGCAGCTGTGGCTGCCCCTGCATCCCTGGCAGTGCCCAAGGCCAGGCTGGACACTGGGGCTGGATCCACCTGGGACGGTGGGAGGTGTCCCTGCCATGGCAGCAGTGGAATGAAATCGACTTTAATGTCCATTTCAACCCAAACCATTCCGTGTTCCTGTGGATTCTGTGATCAGGCAAGCACAGCAGAACTCCCTGTCTCTCTGAAGGTAAGACAAGCCAGAAGCAGCAGCTATGAAATAGTACCTGATAGTAATTAAACAGCTGGACAGTTCCAGTTCTTACTCTGTTTTATCAACAACTGAGTCAGTTCCAGCTGAACTCTGTGTCCAGCTGAATGAATAGAATTCAAAATAAAACAGGTACAGCTCTTCAGAAATAGTAGAGTAGAACTTGGGAGAAATGTGCATTTTAGCATCTTATAAAAGGGCACCAGAAAGTAATTGTCAGGATTTTCTTGTGACAGTAGGACACATACTTCCACTGTTGGATCTAGGGGGGGGCAATGTTAATTATACATTTTATATATATTGATAAATGTATATTATATTTATATAATATATATCTATAAATGTTGATGATACATAATATATACATGGATAAACTAGTAATATTAATCACAGACTCCTGAGCTGGAAGGGACCCCCAGGGATCATCCAGGGCAGCTCCTGCCTTGCACAGACCCCCAAAATCCCACCCTGGGCATCCCTGGCAGCTCCTGCAGCTCTGGGGCTGTGCCCATTCCCTGGGCAGCCTGGGCAGTGCCAGCATCCTCTGGAGGAAGAACCTTTCCTGAGATCCAACCCAAACCTGCCCTGGCCCAGCTCCAGGTATTCTCTCAGTGGTGACACAGAGATCAGGACCTGTCCTGAAGTCCTAAAATGAGGCAAGGTACATTGGGATGGTGGGTAAAATGCAGGAGTCAGCATTGGGAAGAGGTGAAAAGCCATGGAAGCAGACAAACTCTATCCACAGAGCTCTGGGTCAGGCAGAGCTGCCATGTGCTCTCTCAGGAGATGGGATTTTGCCAGTGGAGCAGTGACAGACATGGAAATGAGCTGTTTGTCAGTGTAACAAAACAGTTCCATGGATCCAGGCAGATCCACGCTGGCTGATCTGGAGCACTGGGCTCTCTCCAGTCCCTCTCCAGCTGCTGTGATGTCCAGCAAAGCCACAGGAGGTGACAGAAACAAAGATCTGGGCCCGGCTTGCAGAGCTGCAGATGGCTCAGTGGAACACAAGGCTGCAGCTCACGCTGGAATACTTTTATATCTCTGGTGGGAGGCTCCAGGCAAGCCAAGAGAGCCCCCAAATCCAGCAGGATGCTGTAGGAGTGTGCTTTGCATTCCCTGGTTGGTCACAGCTTCAGAGAAAACTATTTTTGGACAAGGGGCACATCCCTTCTCCAGGTGCCCCTTCCTTCATGTGGCGAGACAGGAGCTGAATGGCAGGAGCAGGTTTTCTTAGAAGGAGAATAAGCAGTAATTTTAGCAAATGAAGGTACTTATGTAAGAATTGGGCTTATAATGTGCACCTAGCTGCATGCCTGTGACAAAAAATGAATCATATTTCCTGCCAAAATAGCTGAGACCTGTCAGATGGCAGCTTTGTCTGAAGAGAGCAGCAGCAGCTTCACCCATGAGCTCACTCCCCAATGAGGAGCAATTATAAATTTTGCAGTTGAGAATGGGCTGCAGAAAATAGCTGACATTTTCTGTCTGTCTGTAAATCCCTGTAGTCTTTTGATCAAACTCTTTCAAGAGTTGCTTTGTGAGCCTTCTGTGGAATCAAAGCTGTACTTTGAGAGATGGGGATGAGTGTTTGAATGAAGTATCAGGTGTTTTCCATCTGGAGAGAAGGCAGCTGCTCCACAATGCTGGAACTGTGACTGCCCCTGGATCCCTGGCAGTGCCCAAGGAGAGGCTGGATGAGGCTTGGAGCAACTTGGGACAGTGGAAAATGTCCCTGCCATGGCAGGGGGTGGGATGAGATGAGTTTTAAGGTCTTTTCTCATCCAAACCATTCTGGGATGCTGTGATTATGTAAAAACAGCCCTGGAGAGCATCCTGCGCTCACAGGACCAATTCACAGTCAGATGTGTTTGATGGATTTTTTGTGCCAAGAAAATCTGAAGTGAGAGACTCTGGAGAACTGGAGATGCAGAGGAGCCTGTGCTGGGCCTGCAGGGAAAGAGCAGGGAGAAATATTGTGAGCTACAAAGGAATAAAGTGATAGTGTGGATAATTGGATTGGGTAACTTGTGTCAGTCACAGCAAGTGTTTTATGGAATCAGGGAATTATTGAGGTAGGAAAAGCCCTCTATGAATGTGGAATCTGCCAAGGCCACCACTGCCCCGTGTCCCCATATCCCATATCCAGACGGTGTTTAAATCTTTCCAAGGATGGCGACTCCACCACTGCCCTGAAAATCTGTGCCAGGGCTGGACAAACCTTTCCATGGGGAAATTCCTGCTGTGCCCACCCTGAGCTGCCCCGGCCCAGCCTGAGGCCGTTCCCTCTGCTCCTGTCCCTGTTCCCTGGAGCAGAGCCCGACCCCCCCGGCTGTGCCCTCCTGGCAGGAGCTGTGCAGAGCCACAAGGGCCCCTGGGCCTGCTTTGCTCCAGGTGAGCCCTGCCCGGCTCCTCAGGGATTCTGCAGCCCCTGCCCGGCTCCTCAGGGATTCTGCAGCCCCTGCCCGGCTCCCTCAGGGATTCTGCGCCTGCCGCTCCTCAGGGATTCTGCAGCCCTGCCCAGCTCCTCAGGGATTCTGCAGCCCCTGCCCAGCTCCTCAGGGATTCTGCAGCCCCTGCCCGGCTCCTCAGGGATTCTGCAGGCCCTGCCCGGCTCCTCAGAGATTCTCCAACCCCTCCCCAGCTCCCTCAGCCTCTCCTGGGGCTCCAGACCCTTCCCAGCTCCAGCCCCGCTCCAGCCCCTCTATGTCTCCCGCCAGGAGCGGCCCGGAGCTGCCCTCAGCACTGGCGGTGCCCATCAGTGCCAGTTCAGGAGACAATCGCTGCTCCAAGCCGGGTCGGGCACCGGCGCTGTTCCCAGCCGGGCAGAGCGGGGCCGTGCCCGGCTCCTCCCGCAGCGGGGCCGGCCCGGCCTGAGGGGGCGGCCCGGCCGCTTTTGGCGCCATCGCCGCCATGGAGCCCGAGCGGCTGCGGCGCCGCCTGAGCTCCGCGTTCCGGCTGCGGGGGCTCGTCCTGCGCCCGTGAGTAGCGCCGGGCCCGACCCTGCTCCGGTCCCGGACACTGCCCCAGCCCCGGATCCTGCTCCGGTCCCAGATCTTGCTCCGGCCCCGCAGGGATCGGCCCCGGGCGGGCTCGGGCCCGGGGAGCGCCGGTGCGGGATGGGGATGGGACCGGGGCCGCTCCGCGTCCCCCGCGGCCGGGGCTGCGTTTCCCCGCTTTTCCTCCTTCCCCTGCATCGAGGCCTCTGAGAGCTCCTCCAAAGCCAACTTTAGCCTGGCCCGCTGCTGCGCGCCCCTTCCTTCTGTCCATCCATCCCTCCGTCTGTCCATCCATCCCTCTCATGACCCTGGGTGCCACCAAAGGTCTCTTGCAGCCCTCCCTGATGCTGGTGCCGGGTGTTTGGTTGAGTGTTTTTGTCAGCCTCTGACCCTGACAGCGCTGGGATCTGAGTTCCACTTGCCGGTCTTGTGCTCAGCACTCTTTGCTAGAGGAAGCAATGGCATTTTCAAATACAGGAATAGTGTATTTCCAGTATAATAGGATGTGTTATTTAGAGATGCCAAGGTCAATGAGAAGGGATTCCTGCTTGCAATGGAAGGTGTCATGATTTAAAAGAGATTTGGTCTCCCATCACTCTTATTTTCCCTTTCTTTCTCGTGTGTGTTAATATCAATTAAATTCTCTCTCTGTCGTGGTTGGGATGTGATGGAGTAGAGAAGTGCTGGGATCTCCCCCACTGGAAGCTCTCAAGGCTTGGCTCCACAGGGCCCTGCACAATAAATATGCAACTTTCTCCTGCTTTCAGGGCAAGGTTGGACCACAGTGTCTCCAGAATTCCCTTCCAACATGGAATATTTTGTGTGAGGCTGAGGTTCTCCACATCTTTCCCTTGATATTTTCAATCCCAATGATTTTTTTCTTTGACTTAAAGCAACGTGCTATTATACAGAGCTAATTATTTCTGATTATTTCTGCTTTTTAACCACAAACCATGTGGTGCTGATGTGCACACCTGCCAAAATCAGCACAGTTTGTGTCAGCTATTGAACACTGATTGCTTTTTGTGCTTTCTCCTCTGGGATTAGGGATGCCCTGAAGTATCTCACTGAAGCTTTCCAGTCCACCAGTGAGGGAGAACTTGATGAAATAATTGAAAATGTCATCGATGCAGTTGAAAAACAGCCTTGTAAGTAAACAATTCCTTTTTTTTGGAGCCAATTTTCCTGGCAGTTCTGATGTCACCAAGACAAAGACAGTGACTGGCAGCAGAGGCACTGAGGTGTCATTGTGATATAAAGGGTTGATTGAGATAAATGTATTTTTTGGCCTTTTATTTTGGTTAAACACTGAGATTTGTGACAATGTGACAATTACTAAAAGTTTGTTTGGACATCTTTGTACCTGAAACTGCAATTTTAAATATTAAATTTTTTTTTTTTTTTGCACATTGGAGGGACAGGAAACAGGGAATGGCTTCCCACTGTCAGAGGGCAGGACTGGATGGGAGATTTTGAAGGAATATTTTGAATGAATATTTTGAATGAATATTTTGAAGGAATAATTTTGAAGGAATATTTTGAAAGAATAATTTGAAGGAATATTTTGAAGGAATATTTTGAAGGGATATTTTGAAGGAATATTTTGATGGAATATTTTGAGTGAATATTTTGAAGGAATAATTTGAAGGAATATTTTGATGGGATATTTTGAAGGAATATTTTGATGAAATATTTTGAAAGAATAATGTGAAGGAATATTTTGATGGAATATTTGACGAAATATTTTGAAGGAATATTTTAATGGAATATTTTGAAGAAATTCTTACCTATGAGTGTGGGGAGGCCTTCAAACTCATTTAAGTTATCAGTATAAATTAATGAAAACAACAATGTGCCTGTCTCTACAACTGTGTTGAAATACTTCAGGCAGCAATCCTTGTGATAATGTTCTGGAACCAAATTAGCCTCCAGAATGTGAGAGCTCAGCTCTAACACATTTGTGATATATTTGGCAGCTTTGCATAAACTATAATTGTCTTGTTCTGCATGTTTGGGGTATTTTTTCCCCAATGGAATGTGTCCTTTTGGTGGCAATATGAAGTGATCCATACATGAATTATTTGTGCGTGTTCCTGTGAGGAGACTCAGCCATTGAATGTGAGATGTTGGAGACTCACTTCCTTCCTTGCTGCAGGTTTAACCCTTGGGATTTTTCTTTCCAGTGTCATCCAACATGATTGAGCAGCCCCTGGTGGAAGCAGCAGTCCAGGAATGCAGCCGTGCCCCGGATGAGGCCATGTAGGGTGACATTACAAATGCTCTGGGCACTTGTGGCAGCTGCTGGCATTTCCCTGTTCCTCCTGGGGACAGGAGTGCCAGGCACTGTCTGCAGGCATTGCTCTCTTGTGCTTTTGCCTTTGCTCCAGTGGTGCCTCAGGTTTAACTTCTATATTTTCACATTCTGTGCTGCTTTAGTGGGAGGGTCTGGGCTCCATATCAGGGATGGTTCTGATGAGGGGCAGTTCTGAGCTCTGTGCACAGAGCAGGGACACAAAACAATTCCTGCTCCAGCTGGGCACCAAGGACAAATGACCCAAATCTCAGCCCCAGAGCACAAACCCCGTGGGCTGCAGAGAGAAAAACAAGCAGGGTGGGACTGCCTGGGCTAAAGCTGGGATGGGACAATGAACTGCAAGGTGCAAATGGAGCAGAACTGATCCCAGGGACAGAGCCCGTGCCCGGCCGTGCATTTTGGGGCCATTTTGGTTGATCTTGGGTGCAGCCCTGGCTGGGCTCTGGTGCTGCCCAAGGTGGATCCATGGAGGAGATGCTTTGGATAAATCCCTGCTTTATTCTGGAGCTCCATCCAGCCTCTGCTCTAGGGCAGCCTGCACGAGGCATCACCAGGTTGCTCCTTGGAGCCTTCGTTCTCATGGCTGGGCCTCCAGGGGCCCTGAGCAGAACCTGGAATTCTGGAATTCAGCTCCTGGGGTTGTGCTGGGTGTGCTGCAGGTGGAATATTAACCAACACTTCTGGCCATGCTTTATTTGCTTTGCTCTAGATGAAAGTTATCTCAAGTTGCTTTTGTTCCTTTCTTTTCTGAAAGCACTTTGGAGAAGTTTTCCTCTGGGGTGCCTGCTCCTGCTTTTGTGTTTAGTTTTTTGAAGCCCTGATTGATTTCCCTTCTGTGATAACAAAGTGTGGAGCAATTACTGGAGTTTCTGAGAACATTTTGATGCTGATGGATGTGTTTCCTTTCGTGTTCACATCATTGATGCAGGGCATGAAAAGAGATGGTTTGCTGGGCATGTCAATTAGATCCTGTCATCCCCCGTCTCTCAGGATGGAGAAAATTTGGGTTTAGCTTTGCTCCTTGCCATTGGAATCTTTATGATGCAGATGGTGTGAGGGTGACTCTTCTTTGTGGTGCTTTTTTATACTCAGTGTAGGTTTTTTCTGCTCCAGAAGTGAAGAGAAATCCATTTGTACAGATTCTCAGTGCAGAGTCCTGAAGGGAAAAACTCTACAGATCACAGGGACGAGTCTTTTTCATTATTTAACTGAAAGATGAAGAAGAAAATAGACTAGTAAATAGACTAAGAAATAGAAAAGAAAATAGAAAGAGAAGTGGTGATGATAGTGAACAACACAATTTGTCATTTGTTTCACCCACTTCATGGATTAACAGAGGGGTTTTGCTTGGAAGGTAACACTCAGTTAACGCTGTCACTGTTCTTATTTCAGAGAAAATGTTTTCAACATTATTGGAGCCTTTGACATCCCACGTTTTATTTATAATTCAGAAAGAAAGAAGTTTCTGCCGTAAGTCCCTCGTATTTTAAATTTCAAGCACTTCCTCTTTTAAGAACCAAACCTCTACAGGATAAGTCTGGTTTTAATCTTTCCCTCTTGGCTCTGTTCAGCTGAAGCCTGAGTGAGAAAAGTAATAAATGTTTAAGACCATAAACCAAGTTTATTCCACCTAATGAATAAAAAAGACAGTAAGGCTAAGGTCATACATCACCAAAGGTAGTTTGGGGTTATTTTTTTTCTCACATTGGGCTGTTTAAATTTATTTTTTTAATAAATTTGATCAGTCTGTTGCCTGTATCTATTTCTTAATCTGTATCTTGCAGCTCCCTGAAGCCCTGGGGGGGTTTCTAAGGAGAGCTCCTAACAGTAACAAAGAAAAATTAGGAGCAGCTGGTGAGAAACTGCAGGAATAATGCTTTTGTTCACAACTGCTTAAAGGCATAACTGCTTTTTTTAAAATGGATTTCTGCAGAGGTCTCTTTGGGTGGAAGGATAAATCTCAAGGCCTGTGGGTTAGAGGGGAATGAAATGGAGGCAGAAATGCAGAAACTCAGGAATGTGCCTAAATCAGGGTGCAGCTTTTGCAGCCTCGCAGGCCTTTGAGATCAGGAATCTGTGGGAATATCCCTGTGTGACGCTGGGGTTGTGTTGGTTCCCTGCAGCCTGGCCATGACTGACCTGCCCAGGCCCAGTTTGTTTGGGACTGCCCGGGACAAGGCGGAGCTGTTCCGGGAGCGCTACAGCATCGTGCAGCAGGTGAGAGCGACGGGAGGGAGCCTGCAGCTGCCGGAACAACTTCCTTCCAGAAACACAGCGCAGCTGCGGACACACGCCCGCAGTTCCAACACAACGCCTCCTGCTTTCGACACACAGCCTGCAGCTCGGACACACAGCTGCCTGCTCTCAACACACACCTGTCTTGCTCCTCCAGAACACACCTGCTCCTTCAGACCACTGCTCCTCTCCAGAAACACACTGCTCTCCGACACACAGCCTGCAGCTTCCGGACACACAGCCTGCCCTCCTGCTCCTTCCAGAAACACACCCTGCTCCTCCCGGACACACACCCTGCAGCTTCCAAAAACACAGCCTGCAGCTTCCAGACACACACCCTGCCCTCCTGCTTCTTCCAGACACACACCCTGCTCCTTCCAGACACACAGCCTGCAGCTTCCGGACACACACCCTGCAGCTTCCAGACACACACCCTGCTCCCTGCTCCTCCCAGAAACACACCCTGCCTCCAGAACACACCGCTCTCTGCTCCTTCCAGACACACACCTGCCTCCGAACACCCTGCTCCTCCAGAAACACACCTGCTCTCCTGCTCCTCCAGAAACACCTGCTCCTTCCAGACACACCCTGCTCCTCCCAGACACACACCCTGCTCCTTCCAGAAACACAGCCTGCTCCTCCGTATCCCTGCTCTCCAAACCGCTCCTCCAGACACACACCCTGCTCTCCTGCTCCAGAAACACACCTGCTCTGCTCCTGAACACTCGCTCTCCCAGAACACACCCTGCTCCTCCCTGGAACACACCGCCTTTCCAGAACCCTGCTCTCAAAACACTGCTCCTCCGGAACACACCCTGCTCCTCCCAGACACACACCCTGCTCCTTCCAGAAACACACCCTGCTCCTCCCAGACACACACCCTGCTCTCCCTTTCTCCTTCCAGAAACACACCCTGCTCTCCTGTTCCTTCCAGACACACACCCTGCTCCTCCCAGACACACACCCTGCTCTCCCTGCTCCTTCCGGACACACACCCTGCTCTCCCTCACAAACCCTCTGCCTCCCAGCTTGTCACCAAGAACTTCCTTAGCGGCCTCACAGATGCTTTCATGACACTTTTTTTTAGGCTTATTTTATTACCCAATGCGTTTTTAGGCTTAGTTTTATGATCTGGTGTTATTGATAATCTGCTTCTTGGAAGTAAATTCTTGTCGAAAGAATTATTAAAAGTTGTTGAACGGAGTCAGAACTTTCTGAAGTTCTTACTTTCTTCTTTCTGAAGAACTTTCTGTTTTGCATAGTGCTTGTAGCAAACTGGCTTTTTGGCAGTGCTCGTTTCTTTTTAAACTCAATCACTTCAATTTTGGTTTGTGCAGAGGACTCACAGACATGAGCTGTTCACTCCTTCCCCAGTGGATGCTCATCCTGATGATACCAAGAACAAATTCCAGGTAAGAAGCTGGGAGTTCTTTGCAGTTTTAATCCAAATAATGACCACAGTTCTTTATGCTAGCAGCCACTATTGGGAATCTCCTAAGGCACATTCAGAAATAAGCTCAGATTTTGGTGACGAGCCTGGATCCTCTGGCTCAGCTGGGTGTTCATGCACAGCCATGTCCTGTGTGGGGCTTTGGGGGGAAAAGCAAGCAAGGCAGTTTGAGTTTGGAGGGTTTGATTTGACTCTGATTGGATTCTTTGCCTTTGACCCCAGCTAAAGACAGTGGAGACTCTGTTGGGCAGTCCAGCTAAGGTGGGAGAAGTGATTGTGCTGGGGATGATCACTCAGCTCAAGGAGGTGAGTTCCTTTTTCTCTTTGGGGTCTCTGATCACTGCTCATTGTGCTGGGGATGATCACTCAGCTCAAGGTGAGTTCCTTTTTGTGTGGGGTCTGATCACTGCTCATTGTGCTGGGGATGATCACTCAGCTCAAGGGGTGAGTTCCTTTTTGCTGTGGGGTCTCTGTTCAGTGCTCATTGTGCTGGGCATGATCACTCAGCTCAAGGAGGTGAGTTCCTTTTTGTGTGGGGTCTCTGATCACTGCTCATTGTGCTGGGGATGATCACTCAGCTCAAGAGGTGAGTTCCTTTTGCTGTGGGGTCTCTGATCACTGCTCATTGTGCTGGGCATGATCACTCAGCTCAAGGTGAGTTCCTTTTTGCTGTGGGGTCTCTGATCACTGCTCATTCAGTGCTGTAATACATTAAAAACGAGAAAACTTCATGACTCATTCTGAGAGACTTTTCCACAGGCATTCAGTGCCAGCGTGTGTGGAAATGTCTTTATTTGTCTTCCCACTATAAATTTTTTATGTCAGCAACCAGAAGCAGTGAGGAATTTTTGGCTTGTCCCTTCTTGAGGGGCTGGAGCTTCCAGTGGCTGAGTTTGGACTTGCACTGTGATTTCAGGGAGGGGAGCAGCAGCAATCCCAACTGCAGCAGCTCCCAGGGAAGCTGCTGAGATACATTTCCTATAAATGACATTATTTTCATTTCTTGCCACCTTAAAACATTAAACCAACCAAATGATTTCTAAATGCTGACAGATAGATGTTTGTGATTGAAGTATTAGTGTGTTTGCTGTATTTTGCTTTGTTAATGAATCCTGTTTTGTAGGGGAAGTTTTTCCTAGAAGACCCCACAGGAGTGGTGCAGCTAGACCTTAGTAAAGCAATATCCTTTTGTTGTGATGGAATTCCCTGTGGAGCTGCAGGATCTGAAACTGAACAGCAAATCAATGCTGACCGTTCAGGATTCCATCTTGGCAGCTGCAGCTCTTTCTCCTTCGTTTGCAATTCCTGGTCCTGCCTTTCCCTTGGACACTGGGCTTTCCCTCCCCATGGAAGCAGAGCCTGCTCCAGTTCCTGGGCTCTCTCTGGGCTTACCTGCTGGGGTACCAGGCAATTTCCAGGCTCTTCAGGCAGCCTGTGACCTTTCAGTGCTGTCCAAATCCATTAGCAAAATTTTGCTTCCAAAACTTACTTTAAATCTAAGAAAAATACATTCCTTAACCTTCCCTCACCAGTTCCACAGTGGGTTGTACACTGAATCCTCCTTTGTTCTGGCAGAAGGTAAAGCACTCTGGCTTTATGTTTTAGCTTGTAATAAATTATTCTGCTCAAGCTGTGGCTGAGCAGAGAAGTCTCATTTTGGTGACCATCACTGACATTTTTTGGCCTTCAGCTTTTGCTGTGGCTCTGCAGGCAGAGAGGAGGAATTTGGGGGTTTTGGGGAACGTGAGCAGCTTTGAGGATTGGCCCCAGCATGCTTGGGGAAGTTATGAGTGGATTAGGAAGACAGCCTGGAATAACCAGAGGAATGATTTAATGGTCTGAAAATACTGCTGCGTGCTGGCAAAGCTTTTTAATGAGGCTTCTCATTAGGATGATGTAAGAGCTTGCAGTTTTGGAGCCTTGTTTTAGCAAAAAAAAAAAAAAAAAAAAAGGGGGAAAAAAAGAGGCTATTTCTGTCTGTGGAATGTTCCTCTGTGCAAGATCCATGGTCTCAGTCTGTTTTCTGGGGTGTTTTCTGCTTGTAAGAAGAAGCTGGGAGCAGAAATGAGAGTGGGGACAAATAAATAAATAAATCAATAAATCACCAAGTTCCTTCTGTTCTCAGCAGTGGGGTTTGAGACAAGGAGCAGTGGGATGGGGCCAGCAAAATCAGGCAATCCTTGTGTGCTTCAGGGGTTGTTCTGTGGCTGTGCAGCAAATCCACTCGCAGGAATAACTGGGTTTACAAACAAAGTTGATTTCCCTCTCAGCCCTTTTTCCACCCAGCTCATTCCCTGCTCTGGTTGTGCTGCCACAGAGAGGGATTGGTGGAGGCTGGGGCTGGCAGTGCAGCACGGCTGCCAGCTCTGACTAATGTCTGGGACATGATGCTCTTGGAAAAACTCAAGGGTTCTTGTGCTGTTTTGCTCTTCCAAAACCTCCTAGGCTGGTATGAAGATGAAGTTTTCCATGTGAACGCTTTTGGATTTCCGCCCACTGAGCCTTCTGCTACCACGAGGTACAAAAGTGACTTTTGGCAGCCTCACTCCATGTTTTCCCAGGGCTTTCTAAGTAAGATCATTGTTATTTTGTAATTTCTCTGACATTCAAGTCTGTTATTCTTCCTCCTCCCCAAATGCTTTAAAATAAATCTCATTTTAAGGAAGCAGTTCTGGGCTTGGAGGCACTGCAGGATTGGCAGAAAAACCCTTCCACAACCCTTTGGGTTGTGCTTATTAATGGAAATGGGGATGTAAACCCTTCTCAATGGCCAGGCCAGGCAGCTGTTCCATGGGAATCAGAAACTCCTTGTTGCTGGGAGAGTGGATCCCTGGGACAGTGGGATGGATCCCACTGGAATGGGATGAGCTCTGAAGTCCCTTTGAACCCAAACCATGCTGGGGTCCTGACTGGGGCATTTCAATGCTGCAGAGCCTTCTATGGGAACATCAACTTCTTTGGGGGCCCTTCCTCAACATCAGTGAAGGCTTCTGCCAAGCTGAGGCAGCTGGAGGAGGAGAACGAGGATGCCATGTTTGTGTTTGTGTCCGATGTGTGGCTGGACCAAGCAGAGGTGCTGGAAAAGCTTCACATGATGTTTGCAGGTAGGGGAGAGTTGCTTGCACTCTGAACCTTGTTTGCCTGATTGGTTTCTATACATTCTTAGTGCAAACAGGGTTTTGGCCATTTTCTGGGTTGTGATAGGAATGTTTCCCTTGCTCCTGGAAGTCCTTCCTGGGTTTAGCTTGAAGGCTAATTCCTTAATTGAGAGAGATGAGCATTGCTGCCCACTGCCAGATGGGAGATTGGGAATTGGGAATTCCTGGCTGGGCTGGAATTGCCAGAGCAGCTGGGGCTGCCCCTGCATCCCAAGGCCAGGCTGGATGGGCTGGGAGCAGCCTGGGACAGTGGGAGATGTCCCTGCCCATGGAATGGGGTGGAATGGGATGGGATTTAAGGTCCCTTCCCACCCAAGTCACTGCAGGATTCTGGGATCAGTAATGGGGACAGCACTGGATAAAACATTTATGCAATATAAAGCAGCATTTCAGAATTGCTCCGTGAGTTTGGGAACAGCCTGTCCCTCCTGCCTGGGGCACAGTGGGAGTGTGAGTTTGAAAGCAGCCCAGAGTTCAGGGTGGGAAGCTGCTCCTCTCCAAAAGGGAGCTGGGCACAAAGGAGCAGAGTCAGGCCGGAGTTCCACAGCAGTTCAGTGTGCGGATCAGAGCTGGGCACAGCGGGCTGGAGGCAGGCCTGCAGGGAATGAGGGCAGCAAGGGGCTTTGCTCCCTGAGCTGTGTGTGCTGAGCCCACATGCAGGGATGCACACCTTGCCTTTGCTGTTCTGAGACTCTACAGGCCAGTAATAACTTCTTAATTATCAACTGAACCAGCAGCTGTGGGGGAGAGCAAGGCAAAATATTGATGAGCCATTTCTCTGGGCTAAGCAATTCTCTTCTATTTACCAGCCCTTTGAAAAGCAGTGAAGTAAATCCAAGTGTGATTCTGTGTGTCAGGAAAATGGAGAGGAACTGGGCTGTGAGATGAATGCCTGAGTAGCTGTTTCTATTTTTATTTCAGGGATGGGAATCAGGTTTCTTTTCCCCCCCTTTGCTTTGAAGCAGTTAATGGGTGAGGTTGTGAGCACTCATCAGATCCTCAAGCTGCTCAGGCAATTCCAGTTACTGCTGCTTTGTAATGCCAGAGGGGGAATTGGATGCTGGCAGAGCCCTTAAATTGGGATGATCAGGGAGGTTAATAGCAGCCCAGTGCTGCCTGTTTGCTGTTTTCCTCTTGAAGGCAATAATGCATTTAAAAATGGCATTATTTATAATAATTGCACTTGGTGTGATTCTGTGGCTGGGGCAGGGGTTGGATACACACAAACACTGCTGGGGCTCAGCCTGGAAATGCCACAGGGCTCCCTCCAAGTGACATTTGTGCATTGCCATCCCCTTTCTGAGCTAAAACCAGCCTGGATCAAGAAAATCAGTCAGGTGTATTAATAGCAGCAGAGCCTGGAGGGTGTTTGAGTTGCTGCCTTTCCTGGGATGGGCTGGTGCTGAGTGGATGGGGACAGACACTCACAGACCCTCTCTTCTCCCAGGTTATTCCTCTGCACCTCCCACCTGCTTTTTCTTCTGTGGAAATTTTTCATCTGCACCATATGGCAGAAATCAAATCCAGTCCCTGAAAGGTGAGGTCCTTGCAAACAGCCAGACATGTGCACTGAATTAAAATCATGCTGGCAAACAAATGAAGAGAGCAGAAAAGAAACCCTTTCAGCAGAGGGGAATCCACCCAAGGTGTGCTTATTTGTTTATTTCTAACCAGGGGTTGTCCCTGCTTTTCCCAGGTTCCTTGAAGGCTCTGGCAGATATTATATGTGAATATCCCAGCATCCACCAAAGGTACAGAGCAAGGGGAAATCTGTTTATTTTGTGAAGCCTTTCATTGCCTGCAGAAGCTGAGAGTTACCCTATTTTCTGTGTCTTGTGAGGCAGCTGTGATCAGATAAAAAGCTGCTTTTGCAACAGGCCTGCAGCTTTGTTTGGGAGCAGGGTGAGCTTGATTTTATCTAAAATAGCTTGGGCATGGAAAGTGCTAATGAGGGAGCCAAGGCCTCCCCCTGGGATACTGCCCTGGCTCCTGCTCTCTGAATTCAGAGCATCAGACCCAGTTTTAAATCAGTTTATACAAAAGTGATTTGTTAAACTTCTTTTTTTTCTGTTTTTTTTTTGCAGTAGCCGATTTGTGTTTGTCCCTGGTCCTGAAGATCCTGGGCCTGGTTCCATTTTGCCAAGGTCAGTTTGCTTCCCTTCCTCACATCTTGGAATTTTGAGTGAAATTTGAGTTAAAGATGGTAAGAGTCTTTGTTGATACCTCTGTTATTTATTTTAGACCTCCCCTGGCTGAAAATATCACTCAGGAATTCAGACAGCTGGTGCCATTTTCAGTTTTCACCACAAATCCCTGCAGGTAACCGTGTAACTGCTAATTTTTTAAAATAAATTATGTGCAAATATAGTTTTCAAAGCATGTAAATTTTGAGGAAAATTTGCCTTAAATTTTTCAAATTAATAGAACTCTTCACTTTCATGAATTGTAACTAGTTTTAAATGCACTAAGACATAAAAAATCAGTGAAGAAATGAAGTAGTGCTAAAAAATGATATTTAATATATAAGGGATAGTATTATTTTCATTCAGTTGTCTGTGTTAGAGGGAGATCAGCTTTCTAATTCATCTCCCTCATTTTCAGGTTCACCTGAATTAATTTCCCTGCTGTTTTCTCTCAGGGTTCAGTACTGCACCCAGGAAATCATTATTTTCCGGGAAGATTTGGTCAACAAAATGTGCAGGAACTGTGTTCGCTTCCCAAGCAGCACCATGGACATTCCCAACCATGTGAGTGAGTTAATTCACAATTTTTGCCAAGATTTTCAATTTTACTGCTCAGCAGGGCTGGATTTTGGGGGCTCTGATGCTCATTTTTGTGCCACACTGCATGAATAACCCAGAGGGGTTGTGAGAAGGATTTATACATTGAGAATTCTTGTTTTTCGTGACATTTTGACAGCAAATAACTCAGACCATGATAATTTAAGGTGGGATTGAGTGATTCTGTCACAGTGGAGCTGCCCTCCAAGCCTCAATGTCCTGCCAAGATTCCTAAAGGCAAATTTGAATGGAAATTACCATTTTTTTAAAGATTTGATTGGTTCCCCAGTGCCATTTGCAGTAAAGCAGCAAATTCCTCTAAAATTCATCTGCTTGTTTTGTCTCCTCAGCTGAAATTGAAATTCTGCTCCTCACCCATCAGTGAGCTCTGGGTTGTGGCGGCACTCAGTGAATCCACAGCAGGAGCTGGGGCATTGACTGAAATAATGGGGTGAGAAGCATCCAGGTGGTCCTGGCTGATGGCAGTGATGGATGGAGAGTGGTTTTATTTATTTTACAGGAGGTTTTTGTGGTTTTTTGCCTCAGAAAGGTGTTTTTGCTGAGTGTTTCTGTGAACACCCCATGGACACTGAGCTGCCTTGGTTTTGTGGGATTCACATCCCTGACACTTCCCTGTCCTCATCCAGGCCTCTCCAGGAAGGAAAATGTAAAATTGCAGCACTTCCTGCAGGTTGTTTTTTGCACACTCCACTTTTCCTTTTTGGCCTATTTTAATTCAACCATCAGTGGGGAAAAAAAAAAAAAAAACAAGAGAGAGGGAAATTTTGTCCCAAAGAAAGGAAAATCATCTGGAAATCAAATTATTTCTTCAGTTCAGGGAAAAGACTTTTTAAGGGTGGTTAACTGGGAAGCAGTAAGGAAAATAGAAGCCAAAAATTGAGAGTTGTGGCAGTGTTGGTGCTTTCTGGGCTGGAGGAACAGGTAAGGGATTCTCCTGGAGAGTCTGGTTGATGAGATAATTGTGACATCTTCAAATCCTGGCCTTTAAAAAGGCTTTTTTATTAAAATTATTAAAACCCCACAGCTGAAGAAAGGAAGGAGCAGCTCACTGCTTTACTCTAGAAATCATTAATAATCAGCAGGAATGAGATGCAAAAAAATCCCAAACATTTCCAGTTTTAAAAACTTTAACTCTTTATTGACCCACACTGACACGTGCAGGGGTGGACTGAGCTTGCAGCAAATGCTTCAAACCAAGATTTGTGGGGTTTTATTTGCAGTTTGTGAAGAGCATATTATCCCAGGGGTAATGCTTGAAAACTAGTGTTTGTGGGGTTTTTTGTTGCATTTTGTGAAGACCATTTTATCCCAGGGGATAAACACCTCATATATTTCTAACCAAATGTTTGTGTGTTTGTTTTTGCTGTTGCAATTTGTGAAGACACAGGTGTAACGATTAAAACCAAATGTTTGTGTGTTTGTGTTTTTGGTTGCAGTTTGTGAAGACCATCCTGTCGCAGGTATAATGCTTATAACCAGTAATGTTTATAATGTTTGTGTGTTTGTGTTTTTGTTGCAGTTTGTGAAGACCATTTTATCCCAGGGGATAAACACCTCATATATTTCTAACCAAATGTTTGTGTGTTTGTTTTTGGTTGCAGTTTGTGAAGACCATTCTGTCGCAGATATAATGCTTATAACCAAATGTTTGTGGGTTTTTTTCCTTTGTTGTTGTTTTTTAATTTTTTAAAATTTTGTTTTGTTTTGTTTTTGGTGGTTTTTTTGTTGCAGTTTGTGAAGACCATCCTGTCGCAGATATAATGCTTATAACCAATAACACTTACAATGTTTGTGTGTTTGTTTTTTTGGTTGCAGTTTGTGAAGACCATCCTGTCGCAGGTATAATGCTTATAACCATTAACACTTATAATGTTTGTGTGTTTGTTTTTTGGTTGCAGTTTGTGAAGACAATTCCATCCCAGGTGAAACGATTAAAATGAAATGTTTGTGTGTTTGTTTTTTGGTTGCAGTTTGCGAAGACCATCCTGTTGCAGATATAATGCTTATAACCATTAACACTTACAATGTTTGTGTGTTTGTTTTTGGTTGCAGTTTGTGAAGACCATCCTGTCCCAGGTATAATGCTTATAACCATTAACACTTACAATGTTTGTGTTTGTTTTTGGTTGCAGTTTGTGAAGACCATCCTGTGGCAGGTATAATGCTTATAACCATTAACACTTATAATGTTTGTTTGTTTTTGGTTGCAGTTTGTGAAGACCATCCTGTCCCAGATATAATGCATATAACCAATAACACTTAGAAAGTTTGTGTATTTGTTTTTTTGGTTGCAGTTTGTGAAGACCATCCTGTCGCAGGGCCACCTGAGCCCGCTGCCCCTGTACGTCAGCCCCGTGTTCTGGGCCTACGATTCCTCGCTGAGGGTTTACCCCCTGCCGGACGTGCTGGTCACGGCTGACAAACACGACCCCTTCAGTGTCACCAGCAGCGAGTGCCTCTGCATCAACCCCGTGAGCGCCTCCTTCCCTCCCTCCCTCCCTCCTCAGCCCTGCGCTCCCATTTTCCTCTCACAAATGGGATTTTCCCCCCTTTTTCCTTCACAGGGCTCGTTCCCCAGAAGTGGATTTTGCTTCAAGGTGTTCTACCCCTCCAACAAGACAGTTGAAGACAGGTAAATATTTATTTCTTATGCGCTGAGTTTCTGATTATCAGAAAAATAAGATAAAAACCACATAAAATTTGTAATATTTTAATATTTCAGCAGCTTAACTTACACTTCATACTTAGGCAGTGCAACAAATCCAAATGCCCAGAACTAAAGCAATAAATGTAGAAATTACAAATATCAGTGATGGGAAGCACAATTCAAAAGTGAAATAAGATGATTGCCTGATTTTCAGTGATAGGGAACTAATTGGGGAGCAGATTTGTTTCTGGGGATGATGCATGTTACATGAGTTAATTAAATTTAGGAAAAAAATTTACTTCATTTTGTGATAATTATCAAGCCCAGAAGCCACTTTCAGGCTTTGATTTCACAGAGTTTTAAATCTGCACTTTTTAATTCCACTGACTGGAGAAAAACCAGTTGCAACACCAAAAAAGTATTAAAATGTAACAATGGGCTTAAAATGGATGCAAATTTACCTGTTTGAAATAATGATGTATAATCCATTAGGAAAAGCATAAATTTATCTTCTCTTTGTTGGAGAAACCTTCCCAGGGAATTAATAATGGGTCAGCCCATTTAACTTCTACTTTAATATAGAAAATATCACACCATGAGATAGTTTAGGTCTTTAAATAGTTCAAAACATTAGCAAGTCCTTCCTAGATAAAGAAATAGGAGAACATTATGAACTATTTTTAAAATAAACCTTCTAAATACTGCTTTTCTTTGGTATTTTCAGCAAGCTTCAAGGACTCTGAATTTCTGTGGCACTGAAAAAAGGCACTGAACCCATGGGAAGCCAGCTGTATTTTTTTTTACATGCCTTAGTTTTGTGATGTATTATGGACTTTTTATAAAAAATGTCAAAGTCAAAACCGATTTGTTTTGTACACAAATAAACTTTTACAGGGAAAAGACACTGGTGTCCGTTTAGATAAATTGTAAAGTCAGAGTGAAAAATAATTGGCAAAGCTTAAAGAAAGGTTAAATGGAGGAACAAGCTGTAACAAACAGGAAAGGAGCATTAAAAAAAATAATTAAAGATAAGGAGAACTTGGATAGCTGGTTATCTGCAAATAGCCTGGAAATGGGGGTGGGATTTTTACTGGCTTTTCAAAAATACTAAAAAAATTGGATTCTATATGTATAATGTGAAAGTAACTTTGCTATACAGTTTTTATTTCTGCTGTTAACTAAACTTACACATAGTAGTGAAACAGCTGATCTAGTTATGCTTGTGATAATTGAACTGCCTCAGTGAATGTGTGATGGAGACCCTACTGCTATCAACACCTGTGTGTAAAAATTACAGAGCAAAATACAGACTGAGGCGATGATAATGGACTAAAACCACAGCAAAAAATGTGCATGCTCTGAAAAGGTGGACCCAATGCTGAACAGTTCTTAGAACCCATAAACTAGTTTGGGGGAAAGTTTAAATATGCATAATGATGAATATGCAGTAGGCTGATACAATAGAAAGACGATATAGTAAAAATATAATAGTAAAGGGTTTCTCCAAAATAGCAGGAGTGCTCTTGGCTGAATGCCAAGCACCCAGCTGTTACCTTTGCTTTATTTTTGTATCCTACTGTCCTTTATGAAACTTTTAAACTTTACCAGGAAAGTGAACCTGGTTTTTCACAGCAGGAAGGAGGAGGGACAGCAGGATATGGGCTCTGAGGGCAGCTGGGCCTGCTGAGGATTTAAAGCTGCTCTGTGAGGGGATGGCAGTGGAGCTCAGAGCTCCACATGGGAAGGGAACTACACTTTGCAGAAGGATGAGGAGATGAGGGTGGGAATGCAGCCCTGCTGATGCCAGGGCTGCTGGCTGGAAGCCGCTGAGGGGAGGGGAAAGGCGAGGCCGGGACGGGGAGGCCTCGGCCCTGAGGGAGGGCCCGCCATGCTGTTTGCCGTCTCCATAGCAACGGCCGCGCCAGCGCCGCCATCTTGTTTACCGTCACCACGGCAACGGCCGCCATCTTGATCGGCGTCCCCACAGCAGCGCTCCCGGCCAGGCCGAACCGAGCCGTGCCGGGGCCATGGCGAGCGCAGAGCGGCTGCACGACCTGAACCTCAGCGCCGAGGAGGCGGAGCGGCTCCGGCGCGCCTTCCGCGACGAGCAGTTCCGCGCTCTGTTCGCGGAGTTCGCGGCCGAGCTCACCGACCCCGAGCAGCGGCGGCTGTACGAGGAGGAGGTGGCGGCGCTGGAGCGGGAGCGCGGCGTGGAGGTGCGCTTCGTGCACCCGACACCGGGCTTCGTGCTGCGGACGAGCCAGGAGGGCTCCCGCCGCTGCTACATCAATGTCTGCAGCAACCCGCTGATGGGGGAGCCGCGGGCCCGCGCCGAGCGCGGCGGGCAGCGCTGGGAGCTGCCCTACAGCCTGGCCCCGGGCCGCGAGGAGCTGCGCCCCGCCGGCCGCCGCCGCCTCCTGTACGACGTGGTGTTCCACCCCGCGACGCTGCGCCTGGCCGCCCGCAGCGCCCGCTTCCGCCGCCTGCTCCGCGACACGGCGCTGGAGGCCGTGGAGAGCCAGTGCGGGGTGCGGCTGGACCGCAACAACGCCGCCATCCTGCGAGGGGTCTCCTACAAGGGCATCCCGCAGGCGCCCGTCATCCGCTCCCCGCTGCCCGGCGGCGCCCCGAAGCCGCCCGACGACGGCGAGTCCCCGCTGCCGCCCTTCCCCTTCCCGCCCGCCGCTCCCCCGCCGCCCGCCGCCAGAGCCTCCTCGCCCGCCGCGCCCCCGCCGCCCTCCGGCCCCACCACGCCGCGCTGGAGCATCCGCCACCGCTCCTACGTGGACCTGCAGGACTACCGGCACTGCCGCGACTCGGCGCCCAGCCCGGTGCCGCGGGAGCTGGTGGTGACGGTGGAGCTGCCGCTGCTGCGCTCTGCAGAGCAGGCGGAGCTGGAGATCCGCGGGCGGGAGCTGCGCCTGGACTCGCGCTGTCCCGCCTACCGCCTGCGCCTCCGCCTCCCCTACGACGTGGACGAGAGCGGCGGCCGGGCCGCCTTCAACCGGGCCCAGCGGCAGCTGCAGGTCACGCTGCCCGTGGTGCTGCCGCCCGGCCCGCGGGAACCGCCGGGCCCGGCCGGGGAGCGGCTGGAGGAGGCCGAGGCGGGGGCAGGGCCGGCAGAGGCGGGCGGCGGAGCGGCTCCTCCCCCGGAACTCGGGCCTGGCGGCGCGGCCCGGGGCACGTGTGGCGGCGGGGAGCCCGGTGATCCGCTCACCGAGCCCCCGGCTGACCCTGACCCACGTTGTGATCCTCCCGCTGGTCCGTCTGCCGAGCCCCTCGCTGAACCGCCCCTAGAACCACTCTGTGATTCCCTCACAGAACCCTCGGGTGAACCTCCCGTTGATCCAACCTCTGAACCCTTTGCTGACTCCCCTGCTGAACCCCCCTCTGAACCCTCCACTGATCCAACCTCTGAACCTGCTCCTGATCCAACCTCTGAACCCTCCACTGATCCAACCTCTGCACCCCCTGCTGAACCTGCTACTGATCCAACCTCTGAACCTGCCCCTGATCCAACCTCTGAACCTGCTCCTGATCCAACCTCTGAACCTGTTACTGATCCAACCTCTGAATCTGCCCCTGATCCAGCCTCTGAACCCGCCACTGATGCAACCTCTGAACCCGCCACTGATCCAACCTCTGAACCTGCTCCTGATCCAACCTCTGCACCCCCTGCTGAACCAGCTACTGATCCAACCTCTGAATCTGCCAGTGATCCAACCTCTGAACCTGCTCCTGATCCAACCTCTGAATCCGCCACTGATCCAACCTCTGAACCTGTTACTGAATCAGCTACTGATCCAACCTCTGAACCTGCCCCTGATCCAACCTCTGAAACCTCTGCTGAACCCGCCACTGATCCAATCTCTGAACCTCCTGCTGAATCTGCTCTGGATCCAACCTCTGAACCCGCCATTGATCCAACCTCTGAACCCCCCACTGAACCCGCCATTGATCCAGCCTCTGAACCCTTAGCTGACTCCCCTGCTGAACCCCCCGCTGAACCTCCCATTGATCCAACCTCTGCACCCCCCGCTGGTCCAAGCACTGACCCCCGCTCTGATCCCTTCACCGCCGCTGCTCCCCCCTCAGAATCCCGCACCGCGCCGCCGGCCCTGCCCTGCCCCGGTGCCGCTGTCCCCATGGCCATCCCCGCCGCAGCCCTGCAGGCCCCCGAGGGCCCCGCCGTTGACACGGCCACATGCCCTCCGTTCCGTGCCCGGCAGGACGAGGTGTCGGTCACGCTGCTGCTGCTGGTGCCCGGCATTGAGCCGCAGAGCCTCCGCGGGCATGTGGGCGCGCACCACTACAGCCTCCGCTTCCGCACCGAGCGCGCCGCCTTCGCCCTGTTCCTGCGCTTCCCTCGCTCCGCAGCGCTGCTGAGCCCCGAGAGCAGCGTCAGCGTCTCTGCCCACAACGCCGTGGTGGGGCTGGCCAAGGCCCCCGGCAGCACCGGGCTCTGGGACGGCTTCAGCTTCGGCCCCGAGCCCTCCGCCCTGCAGGTAACGCTGCTGGCACGCCTGGGTGTCACCTGTGTTTTAAATGAGATGCTTGAGTAGGCCAGTATTCAAGCAGCAATCAATTTATTAATAATTATGAGCAATAACCTCATAATATATATAATATATTTTATATATATATTTATAATTATTATAATAAGTATGAGCAATACAGCGCTGGCTACAGTGGGGGAAGTTTTCCCTCCGACTGCACCCCAATAGTTGAGGCTCACAGGTATTTATAGGGGTACTCATCAGCTTTCTCAGCAGTTTCTATTCCCAATTTTTACTCATCAGCAGTTTCTATTCCAAATTTTTACGTCACAATTCTATACACTGTTGTGATTTAGTTGTCTTCAGGATGTGCCTCCCGAAAGGAGTATCCCCATATGGTGAGGTCTGGCTTCCATAACAGAGGATTAACCCTTAAAAGCAACAGCCTGTTGCATATTCATACAGCTCATCCATGATGCATAAATTCCATTCAAACACAGGATTCTGTCTGGGCAGTGTCAGCTTCTTCCTCTGAATCCTGACAGTGCCTTCGAGGCAGGAAGAAGTTCATTTCTCCTGATAATGGAGCAATGAATTCTCTTTCTCTGAAAGATTCAGGTGTCCTGTGGCTGCTATCTCAGTGCAAGTCCTTTCTTTAAAGAAAGTATCCTACATAGCATCGTTTCTATTTTAACCTTATGTTAAAACCTAAAACTATATTTAACTCACTATTTAAGAGAGTTAACACAGCATCACTTTCTAACACCACACACATAATATTCATTTGAATAATTGCGAAAAGCCACATATAAAATCCGCATTTTTCCCGTACCTGACGCGAGGCCCAGCTCGGTATTTCCCCCCTGCCCGGTGCTGGCCGTGGCTGCCGTTTGAGTGCTGTTTGAGTGCTGTTTGCCAGCGCTGCCTCGGGGAGGTGCGAGGGGCAGCTCGGAGCCTCCTCCCTCAGTGCCGGACCCGATTTGTGCGGGCCTTGCACAAGGTCACACCGTGGAGCTGACACCGTCACCCTTGGAATTGGAATGACATTTCTGTCTAAGGGAAATTCTGGTGATGAATGAAAACGGTGCCTGTGTCCTCCATGTCCTTAGTGCTCACTTTTAATGCCCTGAAAACTGCTCGTGCAGCCTGTTCACACAAAGAAAGCTCTTTAGGATCCACCAGGCTTACACACACCGTCATGAAGTGTAGGGGAGTGTCCCAGTGTCTGTGTTTTGGGACAGAATTCCCATTTACAGCCACTGGAACCCCCAGCAGTTGAAGCAGAGCAGAGCAGCCAGCAGCAGCTGTGACCTGTCCTGCTTTGCTGGGGCAAATCTTCACCTGCTCTGTCTGAATGTGACTCTAATTTAGTATTTTCTATTTGATGGGTTGTTGGGCAGTGATGCTTCTGTGGTGGGACACTGCATCCAGTGTCCCCAAAGGGATGCCCACCTTGTGACACTGTTTGGCCAGAGCCACTCACAGGAGTTCTGTGCAGAGCCACGTTCCTCTGTGAGCTCAGACTTGCAGACAGTTTCTCATGAGCAGGGATTAAAGCTGCCCAGCTCTTGTGCAACCTTCCAGCCATGGGATTTGGAGTTTGGCTGGAGCTGAGAGCAATAAAATGCTCTGCAGTCTGGGTCACGTGCAGTGGGATTGCACGTCCAGGAAGCTGGCAGGCTTCAGGCACATCCACAGGGATGGACTTGGCTTGGGGCAGCTCCATTGCTCCATTTCTCCAACCAGAAATGACTCGTGCATGGTTTTGAGAGATATTTATCCAATTAGTGTTTGCGCAGCTGAAACCACGTGGAGTTTGCCATTTAGCAGCCCCGCACCTTTTACAGCAGCAATTCCTGTGAAGGAGGAGCTGATCATTTCGGGGAAGTCTCAAAGATGATGAATTTATGGAGAGCCACCCACGCTGAGCTGTTTGCTGAGCATTTCCTTTGCTCTCACCCGAGCAGGAGCCTGCAAGTCTGTGCAAGTGGGGCCACAGAACACTCAGTGCTGCTGTTCTCTGCTGGGATCTGGCACTGCCTGCTGCTGCCACGTCAAAAAAGCCACTGTGTAAACTCCTGCCTGCTCCCTGTGCAGGTCCTGAGGCTGCCCAGGGCGCTGAGGGAGTCCCCATCCCTGGGAATGCTCAGAGAACCTGGGGATGTGGCACTTGGGAACACGGGTCGGTGGTGAACACGGTGGAGGCTGCAAGTTTGGGGTATGGATTTGTTATTGCAATTGGAGGAACATTTTGTGATTGAAAGGTTTTAAAAGGCCACCCAGTAATGAGAGTTTTGGCTTTGTGAGTTACAAAAACCCTTTGAATGTGGTGATTTTATTACATATTGCAAAATGTTTTGGGTGGAGTAGGAGAAAGAGGTTGGGCATTACTCATCAGCTTCCTGGCCATTCATTCACAGCAGACTCCAGGAGATTCTCCTGGCCTCCAGTCCTGCTGGACACTGCAAATTGCAGCAGGAGAAATAAACTGAAGTCATTTGTCCTGTTTGCTTTTTTTCAAATCTCTGCTATTTCCCCAAAGTGCCTGAGAGCTGCTCAGAGTGAGGGGAGAAAAATGAATATTTAATTAGAGCCACTATTACTTGCTGCCTTCTGGCCATTAACCATTTGTTCCTGGTCGCTTTTCTGCTACTTGTGTTGATTCCCTCAATTTGTCTGATGCCACCTTGGGGCTTTTCCTGCCTGGAGTCTCGTTCTATAAATCAGAGCTGTTCTTGCACTGAGACCTGTAAGGAGCCACATCAGTCATGCAGAGAGCAGAGCAGGGCCTGGAGGGAGCTTGGGGCGAGGCCAGTGGGAATCTTATCCTGGAGCAGGAATCTCATCCTGGAGCAGGAATCTCATCCTGGAGCAGGAATCTCATCCTGGAGCAGAATCTCATCCTGCAGCAGGAATCTTATCCTGGAGCAGGAGTTTTATCCTGGAGCAGGAATTTTATTCTGCAGCAAGAATCTTATCCCAAAGCAGGAATCTTATCCAGGATCAGGAATCATCCTGGAGAAGGGATCTTATCCTGCAGCAAGTCTTTCATCCTGGAGCAGGAATCTTATCCTGGAGCAGGAATTTTATCCTGAATCCTGGAGCAGGAATCTTATCCTGGAGCAAGAATTTCATACTGGAGCAGGAATCTTATCCTGGAGCAGGAGTTTTATCCTGGAACAGAAATTTTATCCTGGAGCAGGAATTTATCCTGGAGCAGGAATCTTATCCTAGAGCAGGAATCATCCTGGAGCAGGAATTTTATCCTGGAGCAGAAATCTCATCCTGGAGCAGGAATCTCATCCTGGAGCAGGAATCTCATCCTGAAGCAGAAATCTCATCCTGGAGCAGGAATTTTATCCTGGAGCAGGAATCTTATGCTGGAGCAGGAATCATCCTGGAGCAGGAATTTTATCCTCCACCTCCCAATCAGCTTGTTGGCCATCTCCTCTCTCCAGAGGATGGTGCCTGGCAAAAGTGAATCAAGGAATGGTTTGGGTTGGGAGGGATCTTAAAGCTGAACCAGTTCCACGGGCAGGGACACCTTTCCCTACCCCAGGTTGCTCCAAGCCCCGTCCAATGTTTTTGACAGCTCTGGAATTCCTGCTCTGCTCCGTTCTGGGAGGCTGATGGAGCCTGGGGTTGCTGTGGTGTCCATGGAGCAGATTCCTCCCTGGGTTATTCAGAGGCTGCCCCTCCATGCCGTGGTGGCCGTTCAGTGCCTGCCCAAATCATTCCCATTAAATTCCAGTTCCTCCTTGGAGCTGGTCTGACCCATGTGCTGGTGGAAGAATGGCTTGGGCTCATCCATGCTTGAACAGAACTTCAGGAGCTGCTTTTCCTTCTGCAGTGCAGTCCCTGTGCTGGGAGAGGATCTCTCTGGAGCTCAGTTTCCACAGATGCTGAGCCCTTGGAATTCCCACCCAGCAAATGCCTGTGTCCAGGAAATCTCTGCAGTGCCCTGCTCCTCCCTGCACTTGCACTGTGAGCAGTGGAAATTCACTCCTTGGCCAAAAAGAATCTCCACTCTGCACTTGGACCTGATCATCTCAGAGATCTTTTCCATCCTCCTGGTTCTATGACTGGTTATGGTGACCAGGAATCCTGTAAAAATCAAGATTCCGTAACTTTGAGTGTTGTGAGCTTAGGGTCACACATATCAGGGGTTTAAAATTCACCTTTTGTCACCGTACCAGAGGCCACAGTGCTGATCCTGCTCCAGGCCCATTTTTTCCAGGGAATCATTTCCTAACCTGAGGAAGCTGCCTGATTTCCCCAGTGCCAAAATCTCTGCTTTTTGCCTCAAAATTCCAGCCATGGGCTGTGCTCTCCCCATTGCTCTTCACTGCAGTTCATCCTCCATAACCTTCCACACTTTGTGCTTAAATCCTGGGAATTCAGGCAGGGAAACTCTTGGGAAATCAGAGAATTCCCTTTCATTTCCAGACAACACAGCCTGGGGAGAAAATGACGAAGGAGAAGGGTTGGGAGTTAAATAACCATTAATACAATTTGTAAGCCTGCCAGGCAGGGATTCTGAGAACATGTCCTGGTTTCTGGTACTGCTGGAGCTGGGCAATTATGGAAATTGTGCCTTTGGAAAGCACTTGGAATGTCTGGGAATGTGTGGCCTGCTGGGGTTAAATGCTGGATTCCTAACAGAAATAAAAAGCAGTTTTCTGGAGCTGCTCAGACCTGGGGGCTCAGTCCTTGGAGATGTGAAACACAACTGGCGGGGAATGAATTCTGCAGTTTTGGGGTCGTGTCTGCTCATTTCCATGGGATTAGAAAGAGCCTGGTTCCTGCAGGAATTCCCACCGATCCCACCCTTCCTGCCCCGCTCAGGGGCCTGCAGTGGGGCTGTGCAGAGGATGTGTGCTCGTTGCTCTGGCCATTCCCCCTGGGTGCCCCGTGCTGGGCAGGGAACTGCAGCCAGCCCGTCCCTTTCCTAAAGCCCTGTCAGATCTTGTGGAGAATATTCAGATTTAACTCACACAAACCCCCCCGGGGCTCCAGAGAGCAGCAGGAGCAGAGGAAAACAGAGGAAATATTTCCTCTGCTTTCCTATGCATTGCTCTGGTTTTGTTTTTTTTTTTTGTTTTTTTTTTTTTTTTTACATTTAGAGGCTGAAAAAGATTATATTGAACATTCCTGAGGAGCTCATGGTTGGAGCTGGCCCTGAGCTAGGCTGTGTGTGAGGGATCCAAATGGGAATTGCTCAGACTTAGGGGAATTTTGTTTAACTTTTCTGGGAGTGCTGAGGCCTCCATGCAGGATGTTCTACATGGGTGTGATTTTTCTGCTTGGCACAGCCACCAGTGCCTTGGGAAGGAGACCCTTTGGAGGCTCCTGGTGCTTTTTCCTTCAGAAAGCAGCTGGTAAAAAAAATTTGGAGCTGTTGGAGCCAGTCCAGAGAGGCCACAGAGCTGCTCCAAGGGCTGGAGCCAGGCTGGGGGAGCTGGGAATGTTCCCTGGAGAGGAGAAGGCTCCAGGGAGAGCTCAGAGCCCCTGGCAGGGCCTGAAGGGGCTCCAGGAGAGCTGCAGAGGGACTGGGGACAAGGGATGGAGGGACAGGAGCCAGGGAATGGCTCCCAGTGCCAGAGGGCAGGGATGGATGGGAGATTGGGAATTGGGAATTCCTGGCTGGGCTGGAATTGCCAGAGCAGCTGTGGCTGCCCCTGGATCCCCAGGTTGGACATTGGAGCTTGGAGCACCCTGGGACAGTGGGAGGTGTCCCAGGGGGGCACTGGGTGGGTTTTAAGGTCCCTTCCCACCCAAACCATTCTGGGATTTTGGGATAAGTGCCCCTACAAGAGGCTGAGGCCTGGTAAGGTGATCTGGGCTGATCCAGCCTGGCCTTGGGCACTGCCAGGGATGCAGGGGCAGCCACGGCTGCTCTGGGCACCTGTGCCAGGGCCTGCCCACCCTCCCAGCCAGGAATTCCCAGTTCCCAATATCCCATCTACATTTCCCTACATCACTTTTGTGGAGCTGGAGGTGCCAAAGTTCTGTTGCCCTTGGTACTGGGACCATGTGGAAAAGGCCAAGGGCTGGAAGTGTCCCCAAGGCCTGGAAATGCCCCCATGGACTGGAAATGCCCCCATGGACTGGAAATGCCCCCATGGACTGTAATTCCCCCCAAGGGCTGGAAGTGCCCCCTTGGGCCATGCTGGGCTGTCCTTGTCCTCACTGAGCTCAGAGTTTGGGCTCTTGTGGATGAAAGTGTTCCTTGGTTGTGGAGTCAGCCAAGCATGAGGCCTTGAGGGCCGTGTTGGGACTGCCAGACGTGGATGTTTTAAACCTTTCCCACCTTTCATGGAGAAATCCATCCTGGAGAGCTGCTTTGCTCTCATTTCCAGGCTATTTGGAGTTATAATTTTCCATTTCCAAGCTCCTATAAAGACTTTTTGTAATAGTCAGGGGTTACTTCTAAGAAGATGCTGCTGCAAACTGGGGCTGTTGAATGTAATCCTCCAAGAGTTTATTTTTGGTTCAGTTAATTCTGTGCTCAGCATTTCGAGACTCTTGGCAAGTTTTTTGGGAGGTCAGAGAAGGACAAAGAAGGAGAACACAACAAACTTATTATTTCACATTTTTCAAGGTAATCCCTTTCCCAAGCTACATTAAGGACCATAATTAGTTTGCTTCTGCTATAAAACAAACTAATTTCTGAATAGTCTTTAATTGGTAGCTGCATTTTGGGAATACCATGACTACACAAAACAGTTATGTCAGGAAATGTTATTAACCTGCTGATGAAGCTCATCAGAGCATCTTTGCAGTCATGAGCACCTCAGAAAAGTTTTCATTTCAGTACCAAAACTTTGAGGTTCAAATTCTCAGCCCTCAGAGCTGGTTCGTGCTGGGAACCCACAAATGCAGAGCTCAGGAAATCCAGGTCCTTTCCCATATTGGCATCAGCTGTTGGGTTTGGATGAGAGAAGTTGTGGCTGCCCCATCCCTGGAAGTGCCCAAGGCCAGCTTGGATGGGTTTGGAGCAGCCTGGGACAGTGGAAGGGTTGGAACTGGATGGGATTTAATTCCCCTCCCAACCCAACCCATTCTGAGATTCCCTGATCTTCTCATTACAGGAACCACCAAAATAATTTAAGCCTGAAATCTGTCCTGCTTTTCAAGCTTGCAGGCTGTGTGGGAGGTGACTCTGGATGGAAAGTGTCTCCAGTGTGAGAAATGGAAGCAGAATGAGCCCATCTGAGAGCTGGGGGCAAGGGGAGCTCCCGGTGCTGGGAGACACAGGGACGGCTTTGAACGATGAATGTTCCAGAAACCAAAGCCATCCTGCTAAGGTTTATGTTAATTTGGTCTCAGTTTAGTCACAGGGAAGAATGAATGTGTTCCAAACAGCAGATGACAGCGTGTGCAGGGAAAAACAAATTAAATTCAAAGTTGCTAAGAGAGCATCATAAATACCAGAAAATAAACGGCTTCAATTGAAGAATTATTTTACAGGGTCATTGAAATCAGCTGCAGATGGTTGTCCTCTGTTTGCTCTGGCTTGGGAGGCAGAGCAGGCTTTAGAATAAATTCCTGGATCATTTTTTCCCAAGGTCTGTGCTCTGATAACATCTGCAGCAATAGAAATGCCTCGGTGAATGCAAAGTCTGAGTTCCAGTGCCTGGTGGAGCAGGCTAATGAGAATCACCTTGCTGACAACAAACACACCCCAGGGCCTGATTTATGGCAGCCGTGGGGTAGGGATGGGAAAAAATGGTAAATACTGCTGGGAATTCAGTGCTGGGCTGGGGGAAACTTGGAAAAATTGGATAAAATGGTAAATACTGCTGGGAATTCAGTGCTGGGCTGGGGGAAATTTGGTAAAATTGGATAAAATGGTAAATACTGCTGGGAATTCAGTGCTGGGCCGGGGGAAACTTGGTAAAATTGGATAAAATGGTAAATACTGCTGGGAATTCAGTGCTGGGCTGGGGGAAATTTGGTACAATTGGATAAAATGGTAAATACTGCTGGGAATTCAGTGCTGGGCTGGGGAAACTTGGTAAAATTGGATAAAATGGTAAATACTGCTGGGAATTCAGTGCTGGGCTGGGGAAACTTGGTACAATTGGTTTGTGCAGTGAGTCAGGATTAACAGAGCAGCAGCACAAGGGGTTCCTTTTTATCCTCATTTGAAGCACTGATTAATCACGGAATTATGAAATCATTATGGAATCACAGGGATCATCCAGGGCAGCTCCTGCCCTGCCCAGACCCCCAAAATCCCACCCTGGGCATCCCTGGCACTCCTGGAGCTCTGGGGCTGTGCCCATTCCCTGGGCAGTGCCAGCACCCTCTGGAATAGTGGAACCTCTCCTGATAATAGACCTCCCATTCAGTTTTTGTTTTCTAACTGTATTTTCGGTGAAGAAAACAAATTATTTTTCTTTAATCAGGAAGAAATTCTGCAGAAAGATTCAGGGCGTTTGTGGCCAAATTGCAAAGTCCTGATTGCTCTGAGGGGGAGAGGGTGTTCCTCACACAGCCACGGGTGCCAGGGGCAGATTCAGAGGGAAAAGAGATGATTTTCCTCATTTTATGGAGGAAAAGTAGGATGGGACTTGGTGCAGGCTGGTCTAGTGGAAGGCAATGAGAGCTCCTGAAATATCCCATGGCAGGGGTAGGAATGGGATGGATGAGCTGTGAGGCTCCCTCCAACCAAACCGTGCTGTGATTCCCTGACTTGCATTTTTCTGCTGGGAGAAAAATTTGATTTTTCCAGGGCAGAGCTGGGAATTCTCCTGCTGGGCTGCCCAGGGATGGAGTTCAGGAGCCTGTGGGATTCTGGTGCTGCCCAGATTTTGTGTTTGCAGCCTGTGCTGTGCTCTGTGCTCTGGCCCCTTCCCTGGAGCCAGCCTGGAGCTCTGGCACATCCCTCTCTGCAGGCAGCAGGGGATGCAGCACCAGGCAATGGGAGTTTTTAGGCTTTGCATGCAGAAATGCAGAGCAGGGATGTTCTGAGAGGCTTTTCAGGCAGGGCAGCTCTGCTGCTGCCTGTAATCTCTCCCCAAACCATCCCAGCATCCAGCGCTGGCTCCTTGCCTGGATTGTAATCTTGCTGGATAGAAAATGAATCCAGTGCTCTGCCTTGGAAAACCAACAGTTTGTGTGTTATGACTTTCCATATTGTGGTTTCTAATTTAACTAGTGGAAAAAATAGGACTCTGGCTGATTTTTCCAGTCCTGGTTTGTTTTTATTTTCAAGATAACAGTTAAATTTTGTACCTCAGACACAATGTGACATCTGGCTGTGCATAAGGCTCCATCCACAGGGGGCCAAAAATGTGCAGAATTGCCTTTTTGCCTCTTGGTCTGCAAGATGTCAGCGATAATTGAATTTAACTTTCATTGGACTGACAGGAAGGTTGAACTGGACCGAGAAATTTAAAAGTGTGACTTCATGTGGAAGGTTTGCAACTTGTCCCTGTTATTTCCAATTAAATAAGGAAGGTAATTCCCAGAACCTAAGCTGCTCGTGCAGGTCAGCCCATTTTATTTTGTCTGTCCTTCCCCTCACTCAGCCTGCACAGCCGATGTGTGAATAACACAGGGACAGGGAAGCTCTGCAGTTCCTATCCAACAGCCCCTGCAGGATATATTTGAGCACCTTTAATTACCTGTGACTGATTTCAATCTCTGAACCTGTAGCAACACGTTCGAGGTTGTTTGTGAAGAGCCTGGAAACACGCCCCAGGCTGTGTCTCTGCCTGCGGATCCCTCTCCTCCTTTATTTTGTTGGGTTTTTTCCACCTGGCCTGTGTGCAGGGAGATCAGAGCAGCCGGCTGTGAGATGGATCCAGATGTGATCCGGGAGTGGGGATCCTGCAGGGCCTCTCCGAGGAGGGCTGGGAGGGTTTGTGCTTCCTGCAGGCAGCAGGAGACAAACCCTGACCACGCACCTGAGCGGGAGGAACAGCCTGGGACAGAGCATTTCTCACAGAGAGCCACCCATCCAGAGACAGAAATAATATTTCCTTTATATTTGATACCATGCAGATTTGTGCTTTCAAGCAAAATTAGCAAAGCGCTGGTTTTAATTAATTTCACCTCATTCTTTGAATGTCTGGCGCAGAATTTCTCTGTCAAGACTTGAGTGTGCTGTGAAACTTGGGAATTGTTTGCAGGGAGTTTTTAGCCCCAAATACCCCTGAAATTTATCACAAAAGGAACATAACCTGCTGTTTTCTCTCTTTTTCTTTAGGAGAGATTGTTTGTCAGTGAGGAGAGCGTTGATGGATTTCTAGGCACTGCTTTGTGCCCTTCCCCTTGCTCCCAATCAGCCCTGGAAAGGCAGCCATTAATTGAAGTGCTGGATGTTACTGAGGACAGAATTCAAATCAGGGTGGAGGTAAGGACCCAGGAGCAGCACAGGCTGATTTATGTTCCTCTGCAAGATCCTATCAAATCCCACTGAGACAGCTTGGTTCCTGTTTTGTCCTGGGGCAGCAGGGAAAGCCCAGGCCTGGGGTTGTTTGCAAGTGTAAATGTCAGTTTTCAGAAGTAAAACTTGTGTTCGTGCCATTTCACGTCGCCAAAGGATTGAAACCTCCTCTGTTTCATTTGGAAGGTGCAGAACTGTGATCCAGACATTTAAAAAAGTGATTTTTCCTTGCAGGAATAGCTCACCCACTCAGCCTTGTACAGGTAGAGAAATCCTGGAGGGTTTTGTCTGGGAAGAATCCTGCCTCATCTTTATTCAGTCCATGTGTTGGAATACTTGGTGGGTTCCTGTTGTGTAGATAATTAAACATGAGGCTATTAATCTTAAACACTGGTCTCAAATTCAATCCTTGTAGTCTGAGGCCTCATTCGGGCTCTCCCTCCTCTGCCTGGAACAGGGATTAAATTGTCCTCCCTTGGCAAAATGGATGGGCAGATAAGAAATTCAAACGTTCATTTCGTGAGGAGGAAAATGTGAGGAGGCAAACCCCCCACGTTCCCTGGGATTTCTGGGTAGGCACTGCATCCAAAATTCAGATGAAACTCTTCCTAAAGGGAGGATGAAAAGCAGGAAGAAGCAGGGCCCTGGGCTGGGTTAATGTGTAACTGGGCTGTTGGGAGGCAAGTTCAGAGGAAGCTCCTGACCTCTGGAACTGGGCTGGAGCCTGAGCAGCTTCCCAAAGACACTGATCCAGCTCAGCTTCCACAGCTGCTCTGGGCTGGACACAAAACATGGAATTCTAAATGCTGGAGAGCAGATGAGTCCCTTTGGGACCCCTTAAATCATCCCAGTCCTGCTCCTGTGTGGGGCCAGGAGTGGAGTTTGTGGGAAATGGAGTAAAGGTAAGGAGGCTTTTAGAAAGTTGTGAAAGCAGGTTTTAAAAATAGAAAGAGGAGAAATTTAGAGTTAGTTTTAAAGTTTGAGAGTAGAAAAGTTACAATAGTGTAGTAAGTAAGGATATGAAGTAATAGTTTGAGTTTTAGATTTGGTTAAGGTAGATTTTAAGATTGTAGAAAAATATGTTTAGTATGTTACTGGCTAGAAAGTTTTTAAAATGTTCTGTAACAGAAAAATCTTTAACTACTACTACTACTATTACTAACAAGACGTAAACTCATTGTAAACAATTATCTCAGCCATATCATAAGACTGAAATGAAATAAAATAAATGAAATAAAATGAAAATAAAATAAAAATAAAATAAATACACAATAGAACTCAAAAACCACATCCCAGCAGTCCCATCCCAACACAGAGCTGCTGATTCCTGAGGGTCCCTTGAGCTCATGATCCCGTTCCTGTGGGAGAACTGTCCAGTTTGGAAAGGACTCCCTGGTGTTTCCCAAATTTCCTGTGGTTTGGGGGTGTGAGAAAGGGACTCAGTCTCTGGATCCATGAACCAGCTGCTCTTGGATGGATCCCTGTCCTGACTCTCCACTGACAGGACCTGTGAATTCCCAGCAGTTTTTTGCCAAAACTCCCAGGAATGGGGAAATGGTTGGACAGCACCTTTCCCAGTTCCTCCTCTCCCGAGGCAAACTGCAATTCCCAAATTAGCCCCCAGGCCAGGAATTTCCCTCATTGCAAACTCCAACCTTGCAGCAAGAGTTGAGATCCCCTGGCTGATTTGTGGCCGCTGGGATTTGGGGATTTGGGATTTGGGATCAGGCTGGGTGTGGGGAGTGGAAAGCAGGAAACGCTGGGGAACAGAACAACTCCCTGCCCCTCATTCCCACACAGAGCAGGAAAACCTCAGCACTCGCTCACTGGGCTTCTGGAAGGAGAATCATGGAATCTCAGCCCGATTTGGAACCTTAAGCATCATCTGCTTCCAAAGGGACACTTCCCATTGTCCCAGTGGAGCTGAGCTCTTGGAGAAACAAATCTGTCCTGTCTTTGTGTGCACAGTTTGTTCCAGCTATGAAATAATTCATTTATTTCCTTGACAGCCACAGGAACGTGATGGACAAGGAACTCTTGGCAGCTCGGAGGGAGCCCTGGCCGGACAGAGCGAGAGCAAGTGCCCCGAAACAAAGGCAGAGACAAAGTGTCCTGCAGCCGGGGGAGGTGCTGCGGGCCCGGGAACAATGGGAGCGGCAGCCGGCTGTGCTTCACCCCATTGTTGGCAGGCTCAGCCTCCTGCCTCCAGCTCGGCCCTTCCCGGCGGGTCTGCGGGAGCCCAGCCCGATGCAGAAAGTGCTGCTGCAGCAGGAGGAGCAGGGGCAGGAGGGCGGCAGGGGGACGGGGACGGGGCTGGGGGCCCCATCCTGAGGGAGGTGAACCCCCAGGACGGCAGCGAGCGCGTCCTGCGCGATCATCACACGCACTGCCCCCTGCGCTTCCACAGCTCCCTGCTCTATGAGCTGGACTGATTTATTTGTTTTATCATTGAATTCTCTTGTTTGCTGCTTGTTCTGACTCCCACGGGGCTGGGGCTGGGGCAGGGGGCCCCATCCCGAGGGAGGTGAGCCCTGAGAAGGGCAGCGAGCGCGTCCTGCGCGATCAGCACACGCTGCCCCCTGCGCTTCCACAGCTCCCTGCTCTGTCAGCTGGACTGATTTCATTGTTTTAGAGCTTCCTTCCTTTTTTGGTGCTTGTTCTGACTCCCATGGGGATGGGCAGGGAGCAGGATCCCCCATCCTGAGAGAGGTGAAGCCCCAGGACGGCAGCGAGCGCATCCTGCTTGACAAATCATTTTTGTCACCGCCTTGTGCACTTCCACAGCTCCCTGCTTTATCAGCTGGATTGATTTCATTGTTTTAGCATTTCCTTCTCTTGTTTGATGCTTGTTCTGACTCCCATGGGGACGGGGATTGGGCAGGGTCCCCCATCCTGCAGGTGAACCCCCAGAATGGCAGCGAGCGCATCCTCCATGATCACCACACGCTGCTCCCTGCTCTGTCAGCTGGATTGATTTCATTGTTTTAGCATTTCCTTCTCCTGTTTGATGCTTGTTCTGACTCCCATGTACTGGTGGGTGACACGGAGGCCGTGGGTTCCCACTGAAACTGTTGCAACACCAAAACTTCCCATTGTTAACAGTTTATCAATTCCCCAATTTGTTGCAATAATTTTACTTGTAAGAAAAGTTGCAGTTGGAGGTGAGCTCCTGGAAAAAAAAATGTATCTTTATTGTTTACATAAATTTTTTATTCTCTTGGCACGTTTCACGGATTATTTGTATATATCCTCAGCCTAATGGCTCCCTCGGGAATTGAGCAGTAGTCATCATTTTCCAAACCTTTCATTTTGTGATAACTGCAGGATTAGACTCACAGTGATTCTTAGCAATCAAATGAAATTTCTAATTACCCGGAGAAGTTCTAATTAGTCTCCTAGAAATAATCAACATTTATACCCTGTATTCCATCCTAGTGCTGTGCCTCAGATCTGCAGCACCCAGATATCCCCCAGCTGAACAAATTCCATTGCACAAGAACATCCTCTGGGTGCATGTCTGCTCTGAAGTATTTACAACTGCTGAAATGGATTCTCTTTAGCCAGATTAGATTTGTTTTTCTTGGTTTCCCTCGAGTGTCAGCGTTTCTCACCTCCCTAAAGCAGAATAACCAGGAGAACACATCTAATAATAAACTTCCTGTTCCCCTTTCTCTCTGCTGCTGAACCAACTTCTGCTTTTGTTTGAGAGGTGCTTTAGAGGAGAGTTAATTTTGCCTCTGTCACATTTCAGCGTGGCCGTGTGGTTTCAGAGTGTTCAGATACGTGTCCTGCCCTGCCTGCCCTGCTGGGCTCAGCACCAGCACAGCTCCAGCGCCAGCCTGGCCCAGCGGAACAGAACACGGAGCAGTTACCTCGCACAACTGCGCTTAAATAACCCCTGGACAAAGAAAAAACCAGCATTTTCCTTCTCTGACATATTTCTGTGCTCCACAAAAGCTGCTGAGGTGCTTCTGCCACAGCTGAGTTCACAGGAGTGGCGCTGGAGCTGCTGGAGCGTTCACAGATGGCTCGGTGGCCCCAGCTCAGCCCCTTCCCACCACACTGCAGCACTTTTCATTTTTCACACAGATCATTTGAAACAACTTTTTTTAAAAAAAATCCAAACAAAAGAGGTGTTGTCCACCAATTTGCTACTCTTTTCTGCCTCAATTAATGAGTATCATTAAAAACTTAATGAAGTTAAATGCACACTGCTGGAAGGAGTGATGGCACGTGTCCAGCCCCTGGGATTAAAGAAGAGAAACTCCCCCTTCCTTCCCACCCTGGCTTTTCAGGAACACGAGGTGACATCATCTTTTTGCTGACAATCAACAACTTCTCTAGGCTTACAAAACAACGGCATTTTTTTTTATTTCGGCAGAACTAAAAAAATCATATATTTATCTACATCGTAGTAAAAACAATGAGATTTATTTTCATTTCATATCCTTCATATATTCATCGACGCGGCGCAACCGAACCGGGACTCGGGGATCGGGCGTGAGATGACCCCGGGTGGGACCCCAGGCACCACCAGAGCTTTGAAGCACCAAAAAAGATGCACTTAAAAGTGTTCTCCTCCTCCTCCTCCTCCTCCTCCTCCTCCTCCCAGCAAACACAGCAGCAGGTCACTTTTTGCGTAGGGGCTGCAGCACGTCACCCGTTTCCAAAACGTGGTTGCCAAACATGAGAGATTACTATTTTGGGACACCTTTAACAAGAATGTTTATTCATATTAAAGCAGAAACCAACTCATAAATGCTGTTTATACACGTGTGTGCCTGGAAAGGACACAATGGGACAAGTCAAGGAGAAAAGGCGCTGCGAGGAGGGTCCTCACTGGAGTCTGCGGTAGCTCTTACAGAGTTCGTGGTCCCTGATGTCTCCCCACCCTCCGTTCTTGACGTGAGGGGACAGGGGAGCCATGGAGTACCTTTTACTGACACTCATCGCCTCGGGAAACAGGTACTGTTGGTTGCTGTTCAAGAGAGAGTCGATTTTGGCACTCTGGGTGGACGGTCTGCAGGATTTCTTGTGGTGCATGCCACAGTCCCCCGTGTGAAAAATCCTGGGGATTTCGGGAACCAGCACTTTCCAGAACTTTGGAAGACAAGAGACAGTCAAGTGCTGCAGAGTCCAGTCCCAGTTGTAGTCATCGTAGGTGCAGAAGGCGTCCGTGCACTCGATGAGCTTCTGGTAGGTGTCTCTGCCGAAGGCCATGCCCATGTTGTGCTCCGTGGACTTCCACGTCTTCATCTCCACCTTGTCGGCGCGGCCGGCGAAGCCGCCCCGCACGGGGCTGTAGGTGCCCAGCGACACGAGCTGGCACTCGGGGCACTCGCGCTGGCGCAGCGCCCAGAGCCGCTTGAGGACGTGGTAGAAGTCGGGCGCCAGGTAATGATCCTCCTCCAGGAACAGCACGGGCCCCGCGTGCTCCCGCAGCGCCCGCACGCGCTCCCACACGAAGTGCAGCTTCCACCACCAGTGGTGCTTGGTCTGCGCGAAGCGCGCCTCGCGGTAGTGCCCGAACGAGTCCGGGAACTCGGCGTTGATGCAGCCCAGCCGCAGCGCCGCCGCCTTGCCCACGTCGCGGGGGCAGTCGCGGGGGTCGTGGCCCGGGAACTCGCGCGGGTACAGCTGGATGCTGAACGGGAAGAACACCTGCAGCACCGGGCAGAAGTCCACGCGGGCCGCCAGCCGGTTCAGCTCCTCGGCCCACAGGTCGTGGCTCAGCACCAGCAGCACGTTCTCCACGCCCGGCGCCCGCCGCAGCGACTCGAGCAGCAGCCGCAGGTGCTCGGCGCGGTCGTGCACCTGCACCACGAGCACCACGTCGGGCCGCGCCGGGAAGCGCCCGGCGTTCCGCACCGGCTGGTCGAAGTTCAGGCGGTACACGAGCGAGCGGTAACTCAGCGTCGCGTTCTCGGACAGCTCCTCCGCCGCCACGGCGACCGACGCGTTGGCGGCGGGGCGGCGCGGTACCGCCGGCGGGGGCTCGCTGACCCGCGGCGGCTCCCCGGTGCTACCGGGACCGCCCCGCTGCTGCTGCTGCTGCTGCAGCTGCTGCTGCCGCCGCCGCCCGCCGCCGCCGCCGGTGCCCCAGAGCGCCAGGGCGCAGAGCGCCAGCGCCAGCGCCAGCAGCAGCACCTTGCGCTTGTAGACGCGCAGCCGCATCGTCCCGGCGGCGGCGGCCCCGCTCCGCCGCTCCCGCCGCCGCCGCCGCCGCCGCTCCCGCTCCCAGCGCGCGCGCGCCGCCGCCGCCCCGCGCGCACACGTCGCCGCTCCCCATTGGCCGCCGCTGCGGCGACCGCCGCCTCGCCATTGGTGGGAGGAGCCGTCAATCAACTACTCGGCGCTTCCGCCGCGCGCGGGGGGGCCGCGCAGCCGCCGCAGCCGCACCGCGCTCTGATTGGGCGGCGCCGGGAGGGGCGGGGCCAAGGCGTGAGGGGAGGGCGGGAAGGGGCAGCGGAATCCTTCGGGATTGGGATAAAAAGGGAAAATAGCTCTGGAAATGCAGGGAAAACACACGGAAATCAGCCGGGAGCCGCGGGAGTAACATAAAAAATAAGTGAATACTAGGTTTGAAAAACTGCACGTTAAAAAGCATTCTGTAATGACAAGAAGAAGGTGAGAAATCACTCTAGAAATGCAAGAATAAGGTAAAATCAGTGTAGGGCTGAAATAATAGGATAAAGTAACTCTAAGATTGAGAGAAAAAAACCCTGAGATTTACAGAATAAAATAATTCTAGATTTGAAGGATTAGTGCTATGAACCATTCTTGAATGGTAAGAATTAAAAAATTCAGATTAATTAATTCTAGAATCGCAAGTTTAGAATGACTCCAAAGTGTTCAACACTAATGTAAGAGTAAAATAATTCCAGAATTGCAAGAACAAGGTAAGGAAGCCATCCCAGATCCCTGCAGGGATGGGCACTCCATCAGTGCCCTGTGCCAAACCCCCTTTCCATGGAGAAATTTTCCCAAAATCCAAACTAAACCTCCCCCAGCTGGCACTCCAAGGGAACGGGATTCCTAAAAACTTCTCCAAATAAAATAATTCTAGATTTGAAAGGTTAGGATTATGAACCCATTCTTGAATGGTAAGAATTAAAAAATTCAGATTAATTAATTCTAGAATTGCAAGTGTTTGTTCCCTGCTGTTCCCATCTCCCAGTCATGGAGCAGCTGACAAGACAGGAAATAAAAGAATTTGTGGATATGCTCAACATTTTGGTGTTATCCCCAGAAAAATACCAGCAGTTAATTCCTGGAGTACACTGGATGGAAAACCCCCCAGACAAAACACAATCCACACGTGCATGGAAGGCTTTCAAAATTTAATCAGTCAACACAGTGAAACAAATTCCAGAATGGTTAAAACAGGAGGATTAAGAAACAAAGTTTCAGGCACGTATTTAGAAAAAAAGACATTTCTGGTATCACAAAGAGAGAAACCCCAAAAACAAACATTTGCTCTGGTAAAAACCCAGCAATGCTGGTCCCTGCTCCGAGTGGGAATGTTGTAACAGAACCTTTAAAAAAAAGAAGCACCTGGGATTCCACAACTGCTCTGGATGGGATTTCTCCTCCACTGGCAGGAGGGGAGAGCAGTGCTGGCCCTGGCAGAGCTCACATGGGGAAGTCTGGGATAAACTCAAATTCCCTTTGTCCTTCCAAGAAGGAACCACCTACCCACAAACCCAGAAACCCCGAGCACGCAGGAAAAGGGAAATACATTCCAAGGGAGGTTCTCTCCAGCTCAACACTGCTTGGTGCTACAGGCAGAGGAGATTCCAGAGGGGGAGGAGGTCAGGCCAGGCCACGTCAGGCCATGTCCCCTCCCTGCCAGGGGGGAAGAAGGTCAGGATGTGTCCCCTCCCTGCCAAAGGGGCAGAAGAGCCGGGCCAGGCCAGGCCAGGCTGTGTCCCCTCCCTCCCAAAGGGGCAGAAGAGCCAGGCCAGGCCAGGCCAGGCTGTGTCCCCTCCCTGCCACAGGGGTAGAAAGTCAGGCCAGGCCAGGCCAGGCTGTGTCCCCTCCCTCCCAGAGGGGCAGAAGAGCCAGGCCAGGCTGTGTCCCCTCTCTCTCCAAGGAGGAGAAGAGCCAGACCAGGCCATGTCCCCCTGCTCCCTCCCAGAGGGATCTGTCTCCGCAGGGAGCTCCGGTGACACCTGCAGGCTCCCCCATGCCCCGCAGCCCACCCTGGCTGTGCCAGCCATGCTGGCCGTGTCAGCCGTGGCTCTGGAGGTGCCTGTCCAGGAACTGGGAGTAGCAGTGCAGGGAGCAGAAGTAGCAGAGCACGGGCGCGTCGGTGCCGCCCATGTTGTCCACGAGCACCACGGTGTGCGCCACGTGGTGCAGGTTCATGGTCACCGTGATCTGGATGAAGCTGCTCAGGCAGGCGCTCCCGCAGCGACACGTCTTGGCCACCTCCAGGTCCTTGCACAGGTGGGAAGGGAGCAGGTGGCAGCCATAAGGGATCCTGGGGGTGGGAGGAGACACGGTGAGATGGGCACACAGGGAGCTGTGTCACCCAAAGGCGGGCACAGACACAGGCACCGGGCACACAGGGAGCTGTGTCACCCAAAGGCGGGGACAGACACAGGCACAGGCACACAGGGAGCTGTGTCACCCAAAGGCGGGCACAGACACAGGCACCGGGCACACAGGGAGCTGTGTCACCCAAAGGCAGGCACAGACACAGCTGTGTCACCCAAAGGCAGGCACAGACACAGGCACCGGGCACACAGGGAGCTGTGTCACCCAAAGGCGGGCACAGACACGGGCACACAGGGAGCTGTGTCACCCAAAGGCGGGCACAGACACAGCTGTGTCACCCAAAGGCGGGCACAGACACAGCTGTGTCACCAAGGCAGCACAAACGGGCACCGGCACACACAGAGCTGTGCACCAAGCAGAGACAGACACAGGCACCCACCGCTCCCAGGGCACACAATGCCTTCAGTTCCAGCTTTCATGTTTTCCAGACTCTGCACTGCATTGGTGAGTGTATATATATATATATTTATTTATATATATATATTTATATATAAATATATCTATATAAGTACCTAAATATATGCAAATATATATATTATATATATGCATATATCTATATATACACACATAAATATATGTATATATACACATATGTGTGTATATATACACATATATATTTTTATATATGTATTTATATACATATATACATATAAATATATATATATACACATGTGGTTATTAATTGTTGAGGTGTTGTGAAATCCTCAGGACGAGGTGAGAGATGGGAATTGACTCCAAGTTCTCAGAAGGCTGATATATTATATTATATTATATTATATTATATTATATTATATTTATATTTATATGTTATGTTATGTTATATTACGTTATATTATTATAATATATTAATTATTATATTATTCATTATATTAATTATATTATATATGTATTATGTATATTGTTATATGTGTTATATTATGTTATATTGTATTATATATGTTAATATTTATTATGTTTATATATGTATATTTATATATATATTGTGTTTTATATATGAAAATGGTATACCAAAACTATAGTAAAGAAAGAAAAAGGAGGCATCAGAAGCTAGACAAGAAATTATAATAAAAACCCTATGACTGACCAGAGTCTCAACACAGCTGGACTGGGATTGGGCATTAATTAAAAACAGTTCCCACTGAACCAATCAAAGATGCCCCTGTTGGTGAGCAACCTCCAAACTACAATCTAAGCAATCAGATAATTATTGTGTACATTTCTCTTCTGAGGCTTCTCGGCTTCTCAGAAGAAAAATCCTGGCAAAGGGATTTTTCATAAAATGTCAGTAATATACACACACACATATATAACTCTGAACTTCATATAAGGTGTTAGCAGTTCTCCTCACACTCCCCCACAGAAAATCCTCTTCTGTCACAGAACAATCCTTTAGCACGTCTCCTCTCAGCCACAGAACAATCCTTTCCTCTCCTCAGTCCCACAGAACAATCCTTTCCTCTCCTCAGTCCCACAGAACAATCCTTTCCTCTCCTCAGCCCCACAGAACAATCCTTTCCTCTCCTCAGCCCCACAGAACAATCCTTTCCCTCCTCACCCACAGAACATCCTTCCTCTCTCAGTCCCACAGAACAATCCTTTCCCTCCTCCCCAGCCCCCCACAAGAACAATCCTTTCCTCCTCAGCCCACAGAACAATCCTTCCCTCTCCTCAGTCCCACAGAACAATCCTTTCCCTCTCCTCAGCCCACAGAACAATCCTTTCCCTCCTCATCCCACAGAACAATCCTTTCCTCTCCTCATCCCCACAGAACAATCCTTCCCTCTCCTCAGTCCCACAGAACAATCCTTTCCCTCTCCTCAGCCCCACAGAACAATCCTTTCCCCTCGTCATCCTCAGCCCACAGAACAATCCTTTCCTCTCCTCATCCCCACAGAACAATCCTTTCCCACCCCCAGTCCCTTTCAATCCTTTCCCCTCCTCAGCCCCACAGAACAATCCTTTCCTCAGTCCCACAGAACAATCCTTTCCTCTCCTCAGCCCCACAGAACAATCCTTTCCTCTCCTCAGCCCCACAGAACAATCCTTTCCTCTCCTCAGTCCCACAGAACAATCCTTTCCCTCTCCTCAGCCCCACAGAACAATCCTTTCCTCTCCTCAGTCCCACAGAACAATCCTTTCCCTCTCCTCAGGCACACACAACAATCCTTCCCTCTCCTCAGTCCCACAGAACAATCCTTTCCTCTCCTCAGTCCCACAGAACAATCCTTTCCTCTCCTCAGTCCCACAGAACAATCCTTTCCCTCTCCTCAGTCCCTCTCAATCCTTTTCCAGCCCCAGAACCAAGGGCACTGCTGCAGCTTTGGGCCCAAAAAGTGTAAAACCAGGCAACTGAGGAGAGCAACCTGGGAGGGTGGGACTGCACAACCTGGAGCTGGGATTGGGCAATTTTAATCCCAACATGAAAATGGACCAAAACTTATAAAAGTGTGAAAACTCCTGACCCAGAGTCCATCTTGGGTGCAGCCCTGCCTGGGCTCTTGTGCTGCCCAAGGTGGATCCTCTGAGGCCTTTTAATAAATCCCTGCTTTATTCATTAACTCTGTCCAGCCTCTGTTCCAGGCACCACACAGACATGGAACACCAGAGATTTGGGACTGAAATGCCCCCTCCTGAGATGTCAGGACTGAAATGCCCCTTGCCAAGGCAGCCCTAAGGCCATGAACTCCAGGAGACAGCACCAGGGAGCTCCCAGCAATCCTGGCAGCCTGGGCCACAGCCAGCTAGGGAATTAGAGAGATTAGGAGTAATGAGAATTAGGGAATTAAAGGAAGATTAAGAACAATGAGACAATTGGGCACATTCTGTTCTTCCCTCACACTCCCTGTGCCTCACCCCGGCCTGACACAGCGCCCACCGTTTACTCCTCCCTCTTACACCGAGGAGCAGCAGTGGCAAACACAACTCAGAGAAAGCAGGAGATAACTGAGCCTCCTGCAGTCCTGCAGGCAGGCAATGAAAAGCTCTCTCCATCCCTCGTGTCAGCAATGACCTCCAGAGTTGGGAAGGGGAATTGCTCCTTGGGCATCCACAGAGCAGCAGTGTGGAGCTCGGGGTACAGTCAGGAATTCCCTGAGGAATCCTCTGGGTGTGCTGAAGTGTGGGGCTCAGCAGTGCCCCCCAAACTCAGCACAGATCCCCCTGACTCATCCCCAAATCTTTCCACACACCTAAGACTCCTCTGGGTTTTCTTTCTCCCCACCTTGATTTCAAAACACCCTTTTTTTTTTCTGGGAAAAACATAATCAAGAACTCTGGTACTTTCCCAGAATGAAGGCTGATTGTTCCAAACATTATTTTTGCACCTTCTCCTTCTGTTTCATCCCTTTCTCGAGGTTTTTACAGTAACTGAAATCTGACCAGTGCTGAGGGATTTCTAGAGGTAGAAAAAAGCTTTAATATTTCCATCAAACCCACTGCAATTTATACAGAGTTGGGAAAGGAGACACGTGGGGGTTAATTATAAAATCAGCAAGGTCAGCAATGGGTGATTTGGCCCAGAACATGTGGCGGCTCCGCTCCCTTCAGGGAGTGCCTGTGGATGCCTCTGGTGCAAATTTCTGCACAATTCCCCCTGGTTTATGGGCACTGCCCACCCTCAAGGCAGGAGCGGGCACAGGGTGCAGATCAGGGACATTTCCAGCCTCCCTCTCCCCCTTTCTGTGCCAAATTTCTGTCTTTGTGCTGCCCTCCCACCCAGAGCAGGGTGGGAGCAGCAGCTGCTGGCACCTGGAGGCTCCTGGTGCACGAAGGATCAGGGGTGGGGGCAGAGGAGGGAGCTGATAACAAACAGCAGCCTGGGAGGGTGGCATTCACTTGGTGAAATCAAAATAATCCTTTTAAAATTACCTCAGAGCTGGGCTCTCTGAGTAAGTCAGAACACCCTCACTCCAACACCAAGGGAAATGAGGAGCTTAAAGAAAACCTATGGCAGGGGAAGGCCTGCAGAAAAAGTGGCTCAGGGCTGTAGAATTGATTCTCTTTTCCCAAAGTTGGCTGAAAATATTCTGTTCATCTCCCTTTGGTGGATGAAAACACTTCAGTATCTGCCTTTCCTTCAATGCTTCCAAAGGCACCAATTATCCTTATCCTGATGACTTGACAAGGGGGATTCAAAGGAATTTTTATGTTATGAAGTTAATAGGTGAGAAAGCATGTAGAGGGATAGAATATAAGTAAATAAAGGTAGTATAGAGAGTAATCTTACCCCCTAAAGAGGGTTAATTATTAAAGATTAGGAGCAGGTGTGATGTTAACAGGCCATGGCTATAGCCAATCAGAAGAGTGTTATAGAGGAGTGGATTGGTTGGCTGAGGGGAACTGGAGTCAGTTGGCCACTGTGAGGACAAGGAAGAGTAGAGGAGCTGCCTACGAGAAACATCAAGGAGGTACAGAACTCTGGCCACATGGAACCCTTGCAATGTAACGTCAGTAGAACTCTTGCACTGTAATGCCAACCAAAGCAGGCACCGAGGGCAGAGGGAGGCAGGTGAGGGAGGCAGGTGTGAAGGAGCAGGGCCAGCTGTGCCTCCCTGCCCTTACCTGTGATTGACCGTGGCCCTGGCAGCACACTCCAGCAGAGTCAGGGGGATCTTCAGCTGGATGTTGGGCACCAGCGGGTTGGGCTGCTCAAAGGGGTTCCCAAAGAGGTCCAGGTTGTCCAGGGAGAGGTTCCTGAAGTCCCAGGGCAGGAAGGGCAGCTTGTTGCGCGCGGCCGACAGGAAGCGCAGGCGGCTCAGCTGCCCGATGCGGCAGGGCAGGCGCAGCAGGGCGTTGTCGTCCAGCCGCAGCTGCACCAGGGCCCGCAGCTGGCAGAACTCCAGCGGCAGCGCCTGGATCTGGTTCTGGCTCAGGTCCAGCAGCTGCAGGGATTTCTGCAGGCCCGAGCTGCACAGGGCCCCGCTGAAGGCCTCCAGGTGGTTGTCGTGCAGGTCGAGCTCCTGCAGGAACGCCAGGTCCCCCAGCGTGGCCGGCAGCTGCTTGATGTGGTTGTGGCTCAGGTCCAGCTTGCGCAGCCGCCGCAGGCTCAGCACCCTGCTGTCGATCCTGGCCAGCTTGCAGTACGAGGTCTGCAGGTGCTCCAGGGAGAAGGGGAAGCTCTTGGTGAGGGGATAATCCCTCCTGGAAGTGATGATCATTTTGGTTTTGGGCTTCTCCACGTCGGCGTTCTTTGCTGGGACCAGAGGTGAGAGAGGGAGGACGCCGCTGTCGTTGCCTTGGTGAGCCAGTCTCACGGCTGAAAGGAAAGTCTTTAAATTGATCACATTTGCCTGCAGGGGAACACAAGGCTGGAGTTAAAAGTTCATTATCCTGGTTGTTAACACTCTCTGGGCTGCTCTGTGGGTGTCACTCAGCTCTGTTATGAACAGTCCTGGTCTGGCTGTGCTGCAGCACCCAGGCAAGGAACAAAGCACCAAATCCACAGCTGGAAATGAAGCACAGGAAAAACCCCCAATGCACTGGGAGATCCCAGAAATCCACCGGGATAAAGGACTGTTACAAACACACGTGGGGAAATCAGAGCTCTAAACCCCGAGGCAATAATTCCTGGAAGTTTCTAGGAAAGAAAAGGAGGGAAGTTGAATTCAGCAAAAGGAAGGTGAAGCTTCAAGGCAGGTGAGGTGGCCACACACAGCTCTGGCTGTGCCAGCAGCAGGCAAGAGGCAAATCCTTTGCAAAGACCAAATAACGCTTCAGCTGGGATACAACAGTTTGGCAGCAGAATCCCAGGGCAGTCTGGGTTGGAAGGGATCCTAAATCCCATCCTCTTCAACCCTCTCTCCTGGCAGGGACCCCTCCACTGTCCCAGGTGCTCCAAACCCATCCAGCCTGGCCTTGGCACTGCCAGGGATCCAGGGCAGCCACAGCTGCTCTGGCAATTCCAGCCCAGCCCCTCCCCACCCTCTCAGGGAACAATTCCCAATATCCCATCCCATATTCCCTCTGGGAGTGGGGAGCCATTAAAGGCTCCCACCAGCTCTCAGTATCAGAGTATCAAGTGATTTTTATTTTAAATAAAGACCCAGAAAGCTCTGATGCATCTGTTGCACTGATTTCATTCACTTCTAGGGACATTTGTGACCAAATCTTTCTCTTCTAGATCTTCCAGCAAGTCTCTGCTTGAGCTGATGTGCAGCTGACAGGCACTGAGCTGAAAAGTGAATTCTAAAATAAAAACCACATTGCAACCATGGAAAGAAAAGAACCAACTTGGAGTTCTGAGAGCCCAGAGGTTGTCCTTGTGCTCCCAGCCACCACTTCCCAAGCCCAGGGACACATTTTGCACCTCAAAGACAATTTTGCTCCCAAATGTCTTTGTTGAGGCCGAATCTGAGAGGGTTCAGAACTGGAGCACACAATGTGCTACAAGCACCCAGTACAAGAAAACAAAGACATTTGAGATAATCCTGGATGGAAATGTGGGAGAAACAAAGACAATAAAGGTCAAACTGAACTGACTGCATGTGTAAACTAAAATGATAATTTTCCTTAGGCATTCCAAGCACAACTCCTGCTGTGCCACCTTGCAGAGGTGGGGAGGATGCACAACAAACACCTTTGGATCCAAGGTTATCCACAGAAGCTGGGGCTGCCCTTGGATCCCAGGAGATGCCCCAGGCCAGGCTGGGTGGGGCTTGGGGCAGCCTGGGACAGTGGAAAGCTGGGATGGGATGGGATGGGATGGGATGGGATGGGATGGGATAATGGGAGAGGAATGGATGGGATGGGATGGGATGGGATGGGATGGGATGGGATGGGATGGGATGGGATAGGGATGGGATGGGATGGGTTTAAGGTTCTGATAAACAGCCTGGGTCTGACACAGTCATTACCTGGCAGCATCCACACATTGCTACAGAATTGCCCTATCCAGGCTGATCGTGGCATTCCCAAGATCACTTAGGGAATTAAGCGGGATGGGATGGATGGGATGGGATGGGATGGGATGGGATGGATGGATGGGATGGGGGATGGGATGGGATGGGATGGGATGGGATGGGATGGGATGGGATGGGATGGGATGGGATGGGATGGGAATGGGATGGGATGGGATGGGATGGGATGGGGGATGGGATGGGATGGGATGGGATGGGATGGGATGGGATGGGATGGGATGGGATGGGATGGGGTGGGATGGGATGGGGTGGGATGGGATGGGATGGGATGGGATGGGATGGGATGGGATGGGATGGGATGGGGTTTAAGGTCCCTTCTGTCCCAAACCAGCCTGGGGCTCTGAGACCACCAGCCCTCACTACCTCAGCCAGTCTATCACACACATTTAGCTACAGAATTTCCCCTCATTCCAGGCTGATCTGTGGCATTTCCAAGATCACTTAAAGGGGAATTAAGCCCAAAAAGCCCTCCAGATCTGTGAGGACCAAGTGAAATCAATATTGCACAGCAGAATGAAGTTACAGGCAGGATTTCTTTGCTCTCAAGCACAAAACTCAATTCCCTCCACAAGCCCTCCCTAGGGGCCATGTGAGATCTCCAAACATCTTGTTGAGAAGCCCTGAAAAAAAAAATAAAAAGGAAGAAAACAAATAATGACTTGGGAGAGCTCAGGATGAAATTTCCTGCCCCAAGCCCAAAGTCTCAGCCACACAGACAAAGCTGGAAAAGGAGTTTAAATTGTGTTGGTGCCTGCCAAGCGTGAGAGCTGTGAGGAAACGGGAGCTGAGGTGGAGCCAGGGCAGCAGGCTCAGACCTGCTGAAGGCAAACAAGCCCCAGGAAACAGCCAGCATTTGTTATTTCTGCTCTGCACTGATGGTTCCCAACCCCACTCCTGAGCTGGCTCAGGGCAGCAAATCCAGAGCCTGGCACAGCACAAGCAGGGGGGTTTCCCAAAACCAATATTCCAGTCTGTGGAAATCTCCTCTCCACAAAGTTTTTGTTCATCTTTGAGAGTTAAGGAGCTTTTCTGTAATGAAGCAATAAAAATCTGGCAGAAAACTATGGAAAAGGGATGAAACATCTTAAATGTGGGTTCTGGAGCTGGAGAGCTTAAGAGGAACCTGTAATATTTTGAGATGAACTTTTTGATTTCTCAATCTTCAGCAGAAAAATTCAGAGCAAAGGAAGCAGAAGTTCTTCTGAATCTAATACAAAAGCCTTAATTTTTCCAAAATATAGAGTACACTGGCTCCTAACAGGAAAAAAATAACTGGGTTTGGTGTCCTCCCTTCCTATTTAACCTTTAACAGGTTAATAAAATTTAAAGCTGCTTTCCTCAGATTCAGGTAACAGAAAGGAAACAGGATTTTCTAAACCACCAATCAACATGATTTGCTTTTATTTACACACTCTAACTGGAAAGTTTTAGGTAAGAACTCAGAGGTTATAAAAAGCCTGTCCCATTTTTCTCTCCTATAGGGCTACAAAAGATTCCTGCAACAGGCACAGAAGAAAAGGACATGAGAATTTAGTGATAATATGATTTTTATGATGAGTTTAGCACTGTTAAAAACACTTTATTCACTATTCACAGTCCTCTGGGAACTGTGAATGAATACAGAGGTATTTGAAATAAGGGGAGAGGGTGCCTGTGCCCTGCTCTGTGTGTGGGTGAGCACAATGATGGGTTTGTCCATGAAAACAAGAGGATTCTCAATTTTTTTTCCACGGAAAAAACTGTAGGGAACAACAATTTCATGGGAATCAAATTGAGCTGAGGGGACACAGGATTTAAGGCCAAACACCAACATTGCATCAGAGAGCTGTAAAAAGCTTTTTCTAAAGAAGCTGTGAAGCAAAGCATGAGAATGAACTTCAGGAGAGTTAGAACAGAACCCAGAAAAGAGGGAATGGCTCCCAGTGCCAGAGGGCAGGGATGGATGGGAGGTTGGGAATTGGGAATTCCTGGCTGGGCTGGAATTGCCAGAGCAGCTGTGGCTGCCCCTGGATCCCTGGCAGTGCCCAAGGCCAGGCTGGGCACTGGCGCTGGAGCAGCGTGGGACAGCGCAGGTGTCCCAGGGGTGGCAGTGGATGGGATTTAAGTTCCCTTCCCGCCCTGCCGCGGGGGTCAGAGCCCGGTGAGCCGCGGCCCTGCCGCCGGTCCCGTTCCCGGAGCCGGTCCCACCTTGCTGAGGCACAGATCCACCGCGGGCTCCCGCAGCCGCACCGTGGCCTTTCCCTCCTCCACGAAGCGCGTGAAGAGCCGCTCCACGTTCTGCTGCACCTGCGGGCACAGCGCGCTCAGCGGCCGCCCCGGGGCACCCCCGCCGCCGCGTCCCGGCCCCCGCCGCCGTCCCCACCTTGTAGCGAGCCCCGCCGCGGTCCCGCGCCGTGCACACCATGAGGTAAATCCCGGCACCGGCGGCGCCGGGAGGGCGCCCGAGCGACAGCAGCGCCCGCGCGGCGCGGCCGCGGCCCCGCAGCCCGCAGGTGGGCAGGAGCCGGCTGAGCACCTCCACCTCGCACTGCAGCCGCATCCCGACCCGGCCCCGGTACCGGCACCGGCCCCGGCCCGCGCACGGCGGGCGGCGCCGCCGGGGGCCTCCCGCGCTCAGCGCGCACAGGCGCCCGCTGCGCTGCCTGCCCGCCGCGGTGCCGGCCCGCCGCTGCCCGGTGCCGCCCGCTGAGGGGCGCGGGGCCGCCCGGCGACTGGGATCGCGGGGCGGGACGGGAGGGCGGCGGCTCCGGTGGTACCGGCGGCAGCGGCCGCACCGGCAGCGGCGGGCAGCCCCAGCGCGGGCCCTCAGCGCAGCGCCGTCCGCGCGGGACCGGCCGCGGGCGCCTCCTGCTGGAGGCGGCGGCCGTGAGAGGACAGAGAGTGTGAGGGAACACGGGGCGTGAGGGGACAGAGAGTGTGAGGGGACAGAGAGTGTAAGGGAACACGGGGCGTGAGGGGACGGAGAGGGTGAGGGGACACGGCGTGTGAGGGGACACAGGGCGTTAGGAGACACCGGGCGTGAGGGGACGTGGGATGTGAGGAAACACGGCATGCGAAGGGACAGAGGATGTAAGGGGACGCAATGTGTAAGGGGACATAGATGACCTGAGAGGATGTGGGAGTGAGCAGACATGGGCGCACGAGAGGACGTAGAGTGTGAGGGGACATTGAGGATACGGGAGGATGCTGAGGATGTGAGGGGGCATGGGGGTGTGAAGATCACGGGGTTGTGAATGGACATGGAGGAGCTGAGAGGACATGGGGGTTTGAGGAATGTGGGGGATGAGGGGACATGGAGGGTGTGAAGGGACATGGAGGGGTCAGGGGACATGGGGAGTTAAGGGAGGACACAGAGGAGCTCAAGGTGTTGCCGAATTTTAGGGACTCTAAACACGAGCAACGAGTCAGGTTTAGAAAGGAGACATTGTTTATTCTCTGCAGGGTGCAAGGTGGAAATTGTCCACAAATCAAGCATGCCAGGGAATAAAAAGCAAAATTATTTATACACTAAAGTTTACATAAATCCGCCCAACCAATCCCCAGTTCCTGCCTACCTAATACACAATCACGGCCAAGCATGACATAAAATATAAAGTTTTCCATAAACATCAAGTAAAGCATAAAACACGTGGTGACGTGTTGGCATTGAAAAGAGGGTTTAGAGGGGAGAATGATACGAGGAGGAAGAGGGAGCAGAGGAAGGGCCAGAGAATAAAGACACGGAGGGGACAGCAGGTGTGAGGGAGGGGACATGGAGGAGATGAAGGGGTGGTGGGTCTGAGGGGACATGGGAGGTGAGGGGACACAGAGGAACTGAGGAAACACTGGAGCTGAGGGGATGCAGGAGGTGAGGACACAGAGGAGGTGAGGGGACATGGGAAGCTGAGGCGACAGGAGTTGAGGGCAGGCGGATGCGACAACAGCAGCTGAGTTTTGGTAAGCGACAGGAAGGCTTAGGTCAAGCTTGGTGTCGGCGCCATGAGGCGGCTTTGAGGACATGAAGGGGCATTCGGAGAAAACACAACCAAACTCGGGGAGGCGTTTGCTGAGTGTTTATGCAGATGTATTATTAGAAAGCAGGATCGGTGTTTGTGATTTGCTCGGCGCAGTGAATTGTGTAGTTGAGCGGTGTGGTGTTGTTGCGGTTTTTGTTCAGTAGGAGGCAGTGTGTTGCGTGTGTGTGTTTTGGGGCGAAAAGGGGTGTTTGGGGGTTTTTGGTTGGCTATTTCGGGTGTGTTAGTTATTAGTAGTGTGTGGCAAAAGGTGTGAACCCCCGTCTCACTATCTTGCCCCAGGGCTTGCTGGCGTGGCTATTCACAGATGCGGTCCTTTCCTCTGACCGCCACGGGAGCTTCCCTGCTCCATCTCTGACACCTCGGCCGGCTGCCTCGTCATCAGTCCGGTGCCCTACCCCGGGGTCACCACACAAATACCGACTTTAGGGATGGGACGCCCACTCCAGCGCCCCATACAGCACACGTCAGCCCCGAACCCCGGGCTCAAGCAATCCGTCAGGGTTCCGCCTCCCCCAAGGCTAGGATTACAGGCGCGCGCCACTACGCCCGGCGCTCGCCGGCTGTCCCGTTAGCAATACAAACTTCAGCACCTCTGACGTCACTGAATGGGCCGGGCTGCCCCGTCCACGATGTGACGTCACGGAGGGGAGCGGGCCCACCCACAGCTCTGGCGGAGCAGGGCGGGAAGCGGGAGCCGCGCGGTGCACGCCGGGAGGCGCCGTCAGGGTATAAGGCCGGGCGGCAGCCGCCATCTTTCTCTCGGCAGCGCGCAGCCATGGGCCACCAGCAGCTCTACTGGAGCCACCCCAGGAAGTTCGGGCAGGGCTCTCGCTCTTGGTCAGTGCCGCCCCTTGCGCCCCCCCGGGTCGTGGCTGCCGTCTCACCGCCCTACCTCGCTCCTCTTTCCCCTCACATTCCCCTCTCCTCCCCGGCGCCATTCCCTGCCCTCACGCGCCTCTCTCTGCTCCCTCACAGCCGCGTGTGCTCCAACCGCCACGGCCTCATCCGCAAGTACGGGCTCAACATGTGCCGGCAGTGCTTCCGCCAGTACGCCAAGGACATCGGCTTCATCAAGGTGAGCCCCGCGGCTGCGGGAAGGGGCTCGGGGGTGCCGGATCCCGCTGACTCCTCTCGTGTCTCTCGCTCTCTTGCAGCTGGACTGAGCGCCGGGAGGATGAGGCGACAGCCAGGAGCTCCGGGGGCTTCCCAGGGCCTCCCTGACACATCTGCAGCGTCTCGGCTCAGTTTTATTTAATAAATGGTCTCCTAACCCAGCTGATCCGTGCGTGTTTCACTTCTGTGCAGGTTTTGGCGGCGCTGGGGGTTCTTTGTACAGGGCTGCCCTGCTCTGCTTCCCAGCCTTCCACTGCTCCGGGCTGCCCCAAGCCCTGACCAGCCTGGGGCGCTTGCAGGGATCTGGGGCAGCCACGGCTGCTCTGGAGGGAGTGAGGTAAAGACACACTAAGTGCCACGGGTCTGGAATTCCAAGTTCTTTGGGATTCCGAGTGTCTGGGTGTTTTCCTGCTATGCAGTGGCACTGCTGTGAGGGGACTGAGCAGGGGAATGCTCTGCTCACACCTGGGGTCCCAAGTGCTGCTCCCTCCCGGCTGAGTGCTCTGCAGATCCTTTGGGAATGCCCAGAGCCTTTGTTTTGTCCCCCTGGTTATGACATCGATGAGAGGAGGGAGTGGGGGCAAACCCAGGTGTGCCCATGCAAAAGCTGAAGGGCTGTGGGATTGTCACAGAGTTTGGGATGGTTTGGGCTGGAAGGGGCCTTAAAGCCCATTCCAGTCCCCTGCCCTGGGCAGGAACACGGGGCACTGGGTGGTGAGGAAGCAGCTCCTTCCATGTTGGTACAGGGGTGAGGATTTGGCATCATCTGGGAGCCCTGGGGAGGGGTTGGCTTTCCTCGCCAAGAAGTGGTTGGGGCTCTTATTTTGAGTGAGAAATGGTTAAATCCTGGTTCTTACCAGAAAATGCTTCAGTGTGAAGGTTCTACACTAAAAAATGAAAATATTCAGTTGCTCTGGTTGTGGTTTTGGGCTTTCCCCTCTGCCCAGTTTTTGTTGATGTACAGAGGGAGGAGAGTCCTGTGGGATGTGTTGGTTTGGCTTCTGTGTGGTTCTGACAAAAAACCCAAAACCCTCATTGCCTTTTTAACCAAAATACTGAATTTCTCGGGGGGGTTTTAACTAAGATGTAAAATTTCAGGGGAACACAAAATCAGTGAGGATGCAGAAGGTGATGGGAGGGTCTGTGCAGCTCCCACTGCTCTGTCCAACTTCTGCTGCCTCTCAGAGGTGCCTGAGGCACTTCCCAGGGGAAATCCGAGTTATTCCCAACATGATGCACACAGGAGGACGCTCCATGCTGGGCACCACTGAGAGCCTTGGAAGTGGCAGCAGAATTAAGATTTTTTGGGTTCTGAGACCGGTTCAAGCCTGGCAGGGAGGGAGTTGTGGATATTTGTCCCTTTTTCCTGAGCAAAGCTCCTTGCTGACGGCAAAAGGGATTTGGAATAATTCTTCCTGTGCTGCCCTGAGGATCTGGGCCCCAAATTTCTGCCAGGACGTTTTTCTCATTATGGAAAACAAGAATAAAGCAAATAGTCAGGGATGGTAATTGCAAGGCAAATCCCTAATGAAACCAAAGCTAAAATATGTTTTTCAATTACCTTGTAACCATCCAAATACCTCTGTTGGCACCTAATTTTGTAAAATTACAAAATGCCAATTGCCTTTTCCCTGTTGTGTTGTTCCCATCTCTTAAGCCTGAGGAGAAAGTGGTACAGGACAAGCTGTAATTCCTTTTTACCTCATTGCTGCCTGAACCAGGTATTTATTGCCCAATATACAACGAAGATGAGGTGCCAAAAGCTTGAGTTTCCCGAGCTCAGTGTGAAAATTGCATTTTGCTCCTGGTGGCTCCAGTCCCTGGAGGTTCATGGATGTGAAGCTGGAACTGATTTGGATGCAAAGTGATTTATGAAGAGCTGCTGATTCCCCCACAGAACAGGTGAAATCAAAATCCACTTCAAGGACTTTGCATTAATAATAAACAACTAATAAATGGTTTCCTGGAGGGAAAAAAAAGTCCTGCTTGGAGCCAAGGAGAAGATAGTGATGCTTTGGGAGAGAGGAGTTTCCAAGTGCTGGAATTGAGTTTGTTTGGGATTTGCACTGCTGAAACCCCACTGGATTGCATTGGATTGCGCACCAGATAAAATCTGTGCTTGTCACAGGCTCTGGGGGGAATTTCAGAGGTTTTGGGGGAAACTTTGGCTTCTGAGCTCATCCCGAGGCTGGAAAAGCTGAGGAAAGCAGTCCCACTCCTGCTGGGAATCCTGCTGGCTTTATGGGACCGGCCTGGGGGAGATCTTGGGGCTCTTTCCCTTCTCCCAGGTGGATCCCGAGCTCCTGGATCAGGAATTCCCCAGCTGTGAGCTCGGGATGAGCTTTCAGCCTGATCCTCCAGTCTGACATTCCCCAGTTCCTGCAGGGATCCAGCTCCACCCGGGCTGCTTTGGAGTCACACTGATTTTAGCGCTTGGGGTGATGATGATTTCAGGGCTGTCCAGCATTCCCGAGCCACGCTGAGGGGAAGGGGCAAACCCAACCAGGGAAAGGCAGAAACCCCCAGAGGGTGGGAGCAGGGCCAGGCAGCCTGAGAGGGTGCAGGGAGTTTATCCAAGCACACAGCAATTGGGAAGGATAGAGCCCTGAGGGAATTAAATGTAACCTGGGCCATCAAGGGTGACAGAAATGCTTCTAAAGTAGCAAATTCACAGAATAATCCCTGGGTTGGGAGAGACCTTCAGGATCATGGAGTCCAGCCCAGCCCCAACAGCTCAGCTCAGCCTGGCACCCAGTGCCACATCCAGGCTTTGTTAAACACCCCCAGGGATGGGGACTGCACCACCTCCCTGGGCAGCCATTCCAGAACTTCATCACCCTTGCTGGAAAAAACTTTTTCCTGCTATCCAACCTGTATTTCCCTTGAGGCTGTGTGCTCTGGCTGTGTCAGTTCCTGCAGACAGAGCCCAGCCCCAGCTGAGCACAGGCCCCTTTCAGGAGCTGTGCAGTGATGGGGGCACCCCTGAGTCTCCTTTTCTCCAGGCTGAGCACCCCCAGCTCCCTCAGGGGCTCCTCACAGGGTTTGTGTTCCCTCTCCAGCCTCGCTGTCCCCTCTGGACGTGCTCAGTGTCCCAAGGTCCTTCCCAAGCTGAGGGGCCAGAGCTGGGCACAGCACCCGAGGGGTGACCCCAGCACTGAGTCCTGTGCTGGAGGAGAGCAAGGGCTGGAGCCAGGCTGGGAGAGCTGGGAATGTTCCCTGGAGAGGAGAAGGCTCCAGGGAGAGCTGAGGGTACCTAAGGGGCTCCAGGAGAGCTGCAGAGGGACTGGGGACAAGGGATGGAGGGACAGGAGCCAGGGAATGGCTCCCGGTGCCGGGGCAGTGCGGCATTGCCGCTCCAGGAACCGCCGCTAGATGGCACCGTCAGCCTGCGATTCCTTCTCCTCGCTGTGTCCCTGAATCCCAGCGTGCAGGAATCTGTCCCGTGGATTCCCCGTCCTTGCTTTCCTTTGAAAAATCCCAATATTTTGTGTCCTTGCTGCTGGACAGAAGGACTGGGGCAGAGCCGAGCTCTCCTTGCTCCTGCTTGAGTCTGTGTGAGACTGGAAGCAAAATTCCAGTTCCTTCCCTTTCCTTTTTCCTTTCCTTTCCTTTCCTTTCCTTTCCTTTCCTTTCCTTTCCTTTCCTTTCCTTTCCTTTCCTTTCCTTTCCTTTCCTTTCCTTTCCTTTCCTTTCCTTTCCTTTCCTTTCCTTTCCTTTCCTTTCCTTTCCTTTCCTTTCCTTTCCTTTCCTTCCTTCCTTTCTTTCCTTTCCTTTCCTTTCCTTTCCTTTCCTTTCCTTTCCTTTCCTTTCCCTTCCCTTCCCTTCCCTTCCCTCTTCCCTTCCCTCCCTTTTTCCTTTCCTTTCCTTTCCCCTTTCCTTCCCTTTTTCCTTCCCTTTCCTGTCTTTTCTTTCCCTCGTGCTCTGCTCCAGCACATTCTGTCATTTTGGGGAAAAAGTTTAAAATCCCACCCAAACGAGGAAGGTGCTCTTTATCCTTGCTCATATTATCCCTGATTTCCTCCTTTTTCTTCACCAGCCCCTGCTGAGCTCTCCTCATCCTCGCTGGGACCATGAATATTCCTGACCCTCGGCCTTTTATCCATAAATTCATTTTAGGGGAGTCAAACTCACTTGGGGACATTTGGGTGCCACTTTGTGGGGCCAAAAGCTGTGCTGAGCTGGAGGGAAGCATCTCCTGCATCCAGCACCAGAGACTTGGAAAAATGCCATGGATTTCAGTGACTCCCATGGATTTGGGTGACTCCCATGAATTTGGGATGACTCCCGTGGATTTGGGTAAATCCCATGGATTTCTCCCTGCTGATTCCCAGCACGAGGCTGGAACTGCAGTGATGCTCACATATCCCGAATTCCCACTTTATAATTTGATTTATTCCTTTAGCACAGTTCTCTGCTAAACTTTCCCCATCCCAGTGCTGGGTTTGGCACCTGCTGAGCAGGAGAATTTTCCAGGAAAAATTTCCCCCATGGAAAAGGTGCTCAGGCCTTGGAATTGGCTGCCCAGGAAGGTTTGGAATCCCCATCCCCGGAGGTGCCCAAGGAATTCCTGGATGTGGCACTCAGAGGTCTGGGCTGGGGACAGGGTGGGGATCAGGCACAGCTGGGACTGGATGATCCCAAATATTTTTTTCCAACTCGATGATTCCATGGTCCTGCTCCAAGTTTTTAACAAGCTGTTGGGATAAACAGCCAGGAAAATCCAGGCAGATGGGATCAGGCTGAAGTGCTTCTAAATAAAACATCCCCAAGGGCTGGCAGGAGGCACCAGTGGCTCCAATTCACGCCTCTTGTTGGGAGTGTGTTCCTTGCAGACAATGTTTATTTATAGCATGGAAAAATCTATTTCCATCCAAACATTTCCATAACTGAATATTTATGCCAACAGCCACTGAATGCTCCTTGAATAAAGTGAAAAAGTATTTATTCAGTTAGAAATGTTTACTTGTTTAGTGGTAAAACTGCTTTAAACAAACTTAAAAATCAAATTGGTGGCTTCCCCTTTCGCAGGATTTCCGTGGTTTTCCAGGCCTCAGCAATGGATAATGGTGGGATTATCATTCCAGTTGGAGGAGCCTCTGTGTATTTATACCTTTAATCTCAGAGAGAGCTGGTTTGGGTGGGATATTGGGAAGGAATTCCTGGCTGGGAGGGTGGGGAGAGGCTGGAATGGAATTCCCAGAGCAGCTGTGGCTGCCCCTGGATCCTTGGAAATGTCCAAGGCCGGGTTGGAGCAGCCTGGGACAGTGGGAGGTGTCCCTGCCATGGCAGCAGTGGGATTAAATGGGATTTAAGGTCCCTTCCAACCCAACCCAACCCGTTCTGGGATGAGCAGGCAGTGCTGGAGTCCCCATCCCTGGAGGGATTTCAGTCCCTGTGGATGTGGCACTTGGGGACACAGAGCAGGGTGGCCTTTGTCACAGACATCTTTTATGGAAAACCCTTTCCTTAGGATTTTTTCCTCCTGAGAAGCTGGGAGGCCTCAGGAACAAAATGCAAACAATGATTATCTGCTGCTGTGGAATGCAACAGGTGCATCTGGGATTGGCCTCATGTGGTTGGGGGTTTTTGATTAATGGCCAATCCCAGCCCAGCTGGCTCGGACAGGGGAGCCGAGCCAAAAAACCTTTGTTATCTTTTTTTTCTATTCTTAGGGTTTGCAGCCCTTTTGATGAAATCCTTTCTTCTATTCTTTTAGTATAGTTTTAATGTAATATATATACTAAAATAATAAATCAGCCATCTGAAACATGGAGTCAGATCAGTCCCCTCCTGTTGGGATCCCTGAGAGGCCGAAGCTGCCCCTCCTCTCCCTCAGAGCAGCTCCAGCTTCATCCCACAGCCCTGCTCAGCCGCTCCCTCTGCGTTTCTCCAGCCCTGAGACCAGCAAAGTTTAGCAAAGGGCTGTGCTAAAGGAATAAATCAAATTATAAACTGGGGATTTGGGATGTGTGGGGTTGGGATGGCTCATTTTCTTCCAGTGTGAGATTGGAAGAGGCTTCTCGGCCTCTCAAAGTTGATATTTTTGGGAATGAGGGGCCCTTGGTGCTCTCCTGGCAGCTCCTGCTTGTGCTGGTGAATGAATCCAGCTCCAGACGCACTGCTGGGATGCTTCCCTCAGCATGAGGGGTTTGTAGGTGAGCTCTGTGAGGGGAAATCCGTGCCAAAACCTGGATTTCTTGGATGTCATCCCACAAAAAGCTGGAATCCTGCCCCTGCTTAAAGCTTCCTGCTTTGCAGAGGGGATTTTGCTTATCCAGCAAACATCTCCTTG